>NC_069501.1:280829802-281079836 GCF_027579735.1 Bombina bombina
GCAACATCAGCCAAAGAAATAGCAGGCCTAAGAAGATGACCTGAACATAAATAAGCCTTCCTTAGAGAAGATTTAAGTTTCCTATCTAAAGGATCTTTAAAAGAAGTACTATCTGCCGTAGGACTATTAGTACGTTTAGCAAGAGTAGAGATGGCCCCATCAACTTTGGGGATCTTTTCCCAAAACTCCAATCTATGAGTCGGCAAAGGATACAGTTTCTCAAACCTTGAAGGAGTAAAAGAAGTACCCAGTCTATTCCATTCCCTATAAATTACATCTGAAATAGCATCAGGAACGGGAAAAACCTCTGGAATAACTACATGAGGTTTAAAAAACGAATTTAAACATTTACTGGGTTTAATATCAAGAGGACTAGTCTCCTCCATATCTAATGCAATCAACACCTCTTAATAAGGAACGAATATACTCCATTTTAAATAAGTATGAAGATTTGTCAGTGTCAATATCTGAGGCAGAATCTTCTGAACCAGATAGATCCTCATCAGAGATAGATAAATCAGAATGCTGTCGGTCATTTAAAAATTAATCATTTTTATGAGAAGTTTTAAAAGACATTTTACATTTATTAGAAGGTGGTATGACAGACAAAGCCTTCTGAATGGAATTAGAAACAAATTCTCTCACATTAAAGGGACAGTCTAGGCCAAAATAAACTTTCATGATTCAGATAGAGCATGTAATTTTAAACAATTTTCCAATTTACTTTATCACCAATTTTGCTTTGTTCTCTTGGTATTCTTAGTTGAAAGCTTAACCTAGGAGGTTCATATGCTAATTTCTTAGACCTTGAAGCCCACCTCTTTTCAGATTGCATTTTAACAGTTTTTAACCACTAGAGGGCGTTAGTTCATGTATTTTATATAGATAACACTGTGCTCGTGCACGTGAAGTTATCTGGGAGCAGGCACTGATTGGCTAGACTGCAAGTCTGTCAAAAGAACTGAAAAAAGGGGCAGTTTGCAGAGGCTTAGATACAAGATAATCACAGAGGTTAAAAGTATATTATTATAACTGTGTTGGTTATGCAAAACTGGGGAATGGGTAATAAAGGGATTATCTATCTTTTAAAACAATAACAATTCTGGTGTAGACTGTCCCTTTAACAGGAATATCCTGAGCATTAGATGTTGAAGGAACAACAACAGGTAATGGATTACCTGTTTGATAGTTTATCATGACAACTAACACAAACTACAGCCGGAGGAACAGTTACCACAAGTTTACAACAAATGCACTTAGCTTTGGTAGAACCGAAATCAGGATTCCAATAGTAGATTCTGAGACAGGGTCAGATTGAGACATCTTGCAATATATAATAGAAAAATAACATATAAAGCAAAATTATCAATTTCCTTATATGACAGTTTCAGGAATAGGAAAAAATGCAAACAAAATAAGCCTCTGGAAACCAGAAGCAAAATGAAATAAAGACTTAAATAATGTCAAAAATCTGGCGCCAAGTAGGACGCCCACAACTGACAAAATATTTTTTGGCGCCAAGAACGACTGCAACAAACACGAGCGTCATAGATGACGCAACTACGTGAAAACTCTCGCCGCCAACTAAGACGCCGGAAATGAAGAAATTACATCAACAAACGTAATTCTCGTGCCAAGAATGATGCAATAAATTATAGTATTTTGCGCTCCCGCAAGCCTAACAGCCCGCAATTTAGAAAAGAGTCCATTTGAAAATTTCAGGTAAGATTTTTTTTTTTATATATGCATTTCCCAAAATGAAACTGACAGTATGCAAAAAGGAAATATACTGATTAACCTGAATCATGGCAAATATAAGTACAAAACATATATTTAGAACTTTACATATCAAGTGCCAAACCATAGCTGAGAGTGTCTTAAATAAAAGAAAAACAGAATTTATGCTTACCTGATAAATTACTTTCTCTTGCGGTGTATCCAGTCCACAGATTCATCCTTTACTTGTGGGATATTCTCATTCCCTACAGGAAGTAGCAAAGAGAGCACACAGCAAAGCTGTCCATATAGCTCCCCCTCTAGCTCCACCCCCCAGTCATTCGACCAAAGGTTAGGAAGAAAAAGGAGAAACCATAGGGTGCAGTGGTGACTGTAGTTTAAACTAAAAAATTTTTACCTGACTTAAATGCCAGGGCGGGCCGTGGACTGGATACACCGCAAGAGAAAATAATTTATCAGGTAAGCATAAATTCTGTTTTCTCTTGCAAGGTGTATCCAGTCCACGGATTCATCCTTTACTTGTGGGATACCAATACCAAAGCTTTAGGACACGGATGAAGGGAGGGAACAAGACCGGTACCTTAAATGGAAGGCACCACTGCTTGCAAAACCTTTCTCCCAAAAATAGCCTCCGAAGAAGCAAAAGTATCGAATTTGTAAAATTTGGCAACAGTATGCAGTGAAGACCAAGTCGCTGCCTTACAAATCTGTTCAACAGAAGCCTCATTTTTGAAAGCCCATGTGGAAGCCACTGCTCTAGTAGAATGAGCAGTAATTCTTTCAGGAGGCTGCTAGTCAGCAGTCTCATAGGCCAAACGGATGATGCTTTTCAGCCAAAAGGAAAGAGGTAGCAGTCGCTTTCTGACCTCTCCTCTTACCAGAATAGATAACAAACAAGGAAGATGTTTGTCTGAAATCCTTAGTTGCTTGTAAATAGAACTTTAAAGCACGAACTACATCAAGATTGTGTAATAGACGTTCCTTCTTCGAAGATGGATTAGGACACAGAGAAGGAACAACTATTTCCTGGTTAATATTCTTGTTAGAAACAACTTTAGGAAGAAAACCAGGCTTGGTACGCAAAACTACCTTATCTGCGTGGAACACCAGGTAAGGTGAATCACACTGTAAGGCAGATAATTCTGAAACTCTTCGAGCAGAAGAGATAGCTATCAAAAACAAAACTTTCCAAGATAACAACTTAATGTCTATGGAATGTAAAGGTTCAAACGGAACCCCTTGAAGAACTGAAAGAACTAGATTCAAACTCCATGGCGGAGCCACAGGTTTATAGACAGGCTTGATTCTGACTAAAGCCTGAGCAAACGCTTGAACGTCTGGTACCTCTGCCAGACGCTTGTGTAACAGGATAGACAAAGCCGATATTTGTCCTTTTAAGGAACTAGCTGACAATCCTTTCTCCAGTCCTTCTTGGAGAAAGGACAATATCCTGGGAATCCTAATCTTACTCCATGAGTAACCCTTGGATTCACACCAACAAAGATATTTCCGCCATATCTTATGGTAGATTTTCCTGGTGACAGGCTTTCTAGCCTGAACCAGAGTATCTATAACTGACTCAGAGAACCCACGCTTTGATAGAATTAAGCATTCAATCTCAGACGTAGAGAAACTAAATTTGGATGCTTGAACGGACCCTGTATTAGAAGATCCTGCCTCATTGGCAGTGACCATGGTGGGACAGATGACATGTCCACTAGGTCTGCATACCAAGTCCTGCGTGGCCACGCAGGCGCTATCAGAATCACCGAAGCCTTCTCCTGCTTGATTCTGGCAACCAGACGCGGGAGGAGAGGAAACGGTGGAAAAACATAAGCCAGATTGAAGGACCAAGGCGCTGCTAGAGCATCTATCAATACCGCCTTGGGATCCCGGGACCTGGACCCGTAGAGAGGAAGTTTGGTGTTCTGATGGGACGCCATCAGATCCAACTCTGGGGTGCCCCATAGCTGAGTCAGCTGGGCAAATACCTCCGGGTGGAGTTCCCACACCCCCGTGTGAAAAGTCTGACGACTTAGAAAATCCGCCTCCCAGTTGTCTACTCCTGGGATGTGAATTGCTGAGAGATGGCAGGAGTGATCCTCCGTCCACCTGATTATTTTGGTTACTTCCGTCATCGCTAGGGAACTCTTTGTTCCCCCCTGATGATTGACGTAAGCTACAGTTGTGATGTTGTCCGACTGAAATCGGATGAATTTGGCCGCCGCTAGTTGAGGCCATGCCTGAAGAGCATTGAATATCGCCCTCAGTTCCAGAATGTTTATCGGGAGAAGAGTTTCTTCCCGAGACCATAAGCTCTGAGCTTTCAGGGAGTCCCAGACCGCACCCCAGTCTAACAGACTGGCGTCGGTCGTTACGATGATCCACTCTGGCCTGCGGAAACATATTCCTTGAGACAGGTGATCCTGAGACAACCACCAGAGAAGAGAATCTCTGGTCTCCTGGTCCAACTGAATTTGAGGAGACAAATCTGCATAATCCCCATTCCACTGTTTGAGCATGCATAGTTGCAGTGGTCTGAGGTGTATCCGAGCAAAAGGGACTATGTCCATTGCCGCAACCATTAGTCCGATTGTCTCCATGCACTGAGCCACAGACGGCCGAGGAATGGAATAAAGAGCTCGGCAAGTAGTTAAGAGTTTTAGCTTTCTGACCTCTGTCAGAAATATTTTCATTTCTACCGAGTCTATCAGGGTTCCTAGGAATGGAACTCTTGTGAGGGGGGAGAGAGAACTCTTTTTGATGTTCACCTTCCACCCGTGAGACCTCAGAAAGGCCAATACAATTTCCGTGTGAGACTTGGCTCTTTGGAAAGTCGACGCCTGAATTAAGATGTCGTCTAGGTAAGGCGCCACTGCTATGCCCCGCGGTCTTAGAACCGCCAGGAGGGACCCTAACACCTTTGTGAAAATTCTGGGAGCAGTGGCCAACCCGAAAGGAAGAGCCACAAACTGATAATGCTTGTCCAGAAAGGTGAACCTGAGAAACTGGTGATGATCTTTGTGGATAGGAATGTGCAGATACGCATCCTTTAGATCCACGGTAGTCATATATTGACCCTCCTGGATCATTGGTAAGATTGTCCGAATGGTCTCCATCTTGAATGATGGGACTCTGAGGAATTTGTTTAGAATTTTGAGATCCAGGATTGGTCTGAAAGTTCCTTCTTTTTTATGGGAACTACAAACAGGTTTGAGTAAAAACCCAGCCCTTGTTCCACAATTGGAACTGGGTGGATTACTCCCATTGTATGTAGGTCTTCTACACAGCGTAAGAACGCCTCTTTCTTTGTCTGGTCTGTAGACAGACGAGAAATGTAGAACCTTCCCCTTGGAGGGGAGTCCTTGAATTCTAGAAGATATCCCTGGGATACAATCTCTAATGCCCAGGGATCGTGTACATCTCTTGCCCAGGCCTGAGCGAAGAGAGAGAGTCTGCCCCCTACTAGATCCGGTCCCGGATCTGGGGCTACCCCATCATGCTGTCTTGGAGGCAGCTTCAGGCTTCTTGGCCTGTTTACCCTTGTTCCAGCCCTGGTAAGGTTTCCAGGCTGCTCTGGGTTGTGAAGTATTACCCTCTTGCTTTGCAGCAGGGGAGGATGAAGCGAGACCACTCCTGAAATTCCGAAAGGAACGAAAATTATTTTGTTTGTTCTTCGTCTTGAAGGACTTGTCCTGGGGAAGAGCATGGCCTTTTCCCCCAGTGATTTCTGAAATAATCTCTTTCAATTCAGGCCCAAAGAGGGTCTTTCCTTTGAAAGGGATGTTCAATAGTTTGGATTTTGACGACACATCGGCCGACCAGGACTTTAGCCATAACGCCCTGCGCGCTAAAATGGCGAAACCTGAATTTTTTGCCACTAACTTAGCTAGTTGGAAAGCGGCATCTGTGATAAAAGAATTAGCCAGCTTAAGAGCCTTAATTCTGTCCATAATGTCCTCATAGGAGGTCTCCGTCTGGAGCGCATCTTCCAGCACCTCAAACCAGAAAGCAGCTGCAGTAGTTACAGGAACAACGCACGCTATAGGTTGGAGAAGAAAACCTTGATGAACAAAAATTTTCTTAAGTAAACCCTCTAATTTTTTATCCATAGGGTCTTTAAAAGCACAACTGTCCTCAATTGGTATGGTTGTGCGTTTAGCAAGTGAAGAAACAGCCCCCTCCACCTTAGGGACCGTCTGCCACGAGTCCCGCGTGGTGTCAGATATGGGGAACATTTTCTTAAAAACAGGAGGGGGAACAAACGGAATACCTGGTCTATCCCACTCCCTAGTTACTATATCCGCAATCCTCTTAGGGACCGGGAACACATCAGTGTAAACAGGAACTTCTAGGTACTTGTCCATTTTACACAATTTCTTTGGAACCACCAAAGGGTCGCAGTCATCCAGAGTAACTAATACCTCCCTGAGCAATAAGCGGAGGTGTTCTAGTTTAAATTTAAAAGCCAACGTATCTGAGTCTGTC
The DNA here is from genome assembly GCF_027579735.1 of Bombina bombina. Classification (NCBI taxonomy): domain Eukaryota; kingdom Metazoa; phylum Chordata; class Amphibia; order Anura; family Bombinatoridae; genus Bombina; species Bombina bombina. The sequence goes on from NC_069501.1 coordinate 280,836,028, forward strand.
TGAGGAGCAACCTTTCCCGAATCGGAAATTTCTCCCTCAGACAGCACATCCCTCGCCCCCATTTCAGAGCGTTGTGAGTGTATATTGGATACGGCTACTAAAGCGTCAGAATGCTCATAATCTGTTCTTAAAACAGAGCTATCACGCTTTGCAGGTAACACTGGCAGTTTAGATAAAAACACTGAGAGGGTATTATCCATAACTGCCGCCAAGTCTTGTAAGGTAAAAGAGTTAGACGCGCTAGAGGTACTAGGCGTTGCTTGAGCGGGCGTAACTGGTTGTGACACTTGGGGAGAGGTTAACGGGCTAACCTCATTACCTTCTGTCTGAGAATCATCTTGGGCCACATTTTTAAGTGCAACAATATGTTCTTTAAAGTGTATAGACATATCAGTACAAGTGGGACACATTTTGAGAGGGGGTTCAACCATGGCTTCTAAACACATTGAACAAGGATTTTCCTTAGTGTCAGACATGTTTAACAGACTAGTAGTAAGACAAACAGGCTTAGAAATCCCTTTAATCAAGTAAAAACACACTTTGCAAAAAACGTTACTGTGCCTTTAAGAGATAAAAAAAATTCCAAAACAGTGAAAAATGCAGCAAACTTTTAGAAATTTTCACAGTATGTACCTAAAGCATTGGTAAGATTGCACAACTAGCAAGAAAAATGATTAACCCCTTAATGCCCAAACCGAATCAATAGCAAGCTAACAACCGGTTAAAACGACTTAAGCACCTTGCCACAGCTCTGCTGTGGCCCTACCTGCCCTTAGGAACCAGATTTGTGGGGAAAAAAGCTTCTTATAGGCCCTCAAACTGCAGCAGGACCCTCCATGTGAAACAGCCTGAAGATCTAGTCAATCTAACATGCGCATCTGAGGCGCGAAATTAGGCCCCTCCCACCTTACTCCGGTGCTGTGAGGCCTACAGAAACACTCCTAAGTGTTATAATAACAGCCATGTGGGTAACAACCCCTGAAAGAAACCCAAAGGAACCTTCAAAGTGTCTCAAAAAAAAAGAAATTTATCAGTAAAAACCGTTTGCCATAAAATAGTGTCAACCAGCATAAATTAGCCCTGTTATGTAAGCTTGCAATTCCATACTTAGTCTCTGAATAAAGCTTACCCTTCCCTCATGGGGATCTTATCAGTCCTTTTCTAGCATTATCACAGTCTTGTCTAGAAATAAATGACTGAACATACCTTATTGCAGCCTAACCTGCAAACCGTTCCCCCCAACTGAAGTTTTCTTGTACTCCTCAGTCCTTTGTGGGAACAGCAGTGGACTTTAGTTACAACATGCTAAAATCATCTTCCTCCCTGCAGAAAACATAATTTATGCTTACCTGATAAATTCCTTTCTTCTGTAGTGTGATCAGTCCACGGGTCATCATTACTTCTGGGATATTACTCCTCCCCAACAGGAAGTGCAAGAGGATTCACCCAGCAGAGCTGCATATAGCTCCTCCCCCCTACGTCACTCCCAGTCATTCGACCAAGGACCAACGAGAAAGGAAAAGCCAAGGGTGAAGTGGTGACTGGAGTATAAATGAAAAAATATTTACCTGCCTTAAAAACAGGGCGGGCCGTGGACTGATCACACTACAGAAGAAAGGAATTTATCAGGTAAGCATAAATTATGTTTTCTTCTGTTAAGTGTGATCAGTCCACGGGTCATCATTACTTCTGGGATACCAATACCAAAGCAAAAGTACACGGATGACGGGAGGGATAGGCAGGCTCTTTATACAGATGGAACCACTGCCTGAAGAACCTTTCTCCCAAAAATAGCCTCCGATGAAGCAAAAGTGTCAAATTTGTAAAATTTGGAAAAAGTATGAAGCGAAGACCAAGTTGCAGCCTTGCAAATCTGTTCAACAGAGGCCTCATTCTTGAAGGCCCAAGTGGAAGCCACAGCTCTAGTAGAATGAGCTGTAATTCTTTCAGGAGGCTGCTGTCCAGCAGTCTCATAAGCTAAACGAATTATGCTACGAAGCCAAAAAGAAAGAGAGGTAGCGGAAGCTTTTTGACCTCTCCTCTGCCCAGAGTAAATGACAAACAGAGAAGACGTTTGTCGAAATTCCTTAGTTGCCTGTAAGTAAAATTTTAGAGCACGGACTACATCCAGGTTGTGCAGTAGACGTTCCTTCTTTGAAGAAGGATTTGGGCATAAAGAAGGAACAACAATCTCTTGATTGATATTCCTGTTAGTAACTACCTTAGGTAAGAACCCAGGTTTAGTACGCAGGACTACCTTATCCGAATGAAAAATCAAATAAGGAGAATCACAATGTAAGGCTGATAATTCAGAGACTCTTCGAGCCGAGGAAATAGCCATTAAAAATAGAACTTTCCAAGATAACAACTTTATATCAATGGAATGAAGGGGTTCAAACGGAACGCCCTGTAAAACATTAAGAACAAGGTTTAAACTCCATGGTGGAGCAACAGTTTTAAACACAGGCTTAATTCTGGCCAAAGCCTGACAAAAAGCCTGGACGTCAGGAACTTCTGACAGACGTTTGTGTAACAGAATGGACAGAGCTGAGATCTGTCCCTTTAATGAACTAGCAGATAAACCCTTTACTAAACCTTCTTGTAGAAAAGACAATATCCTAGGAATCCTAACCTTACTCCAAGAGTAACCTTTGGATTCACACCAATATAGGTATTTACGCCATATCTTATGGTAAATCTTTCTGGTAACAGGTTTCCTAGCCTGTATTAAGGTATCAATAACTGACTCAGAAAATCCACGTCTTGATAAAATCAAGCGTTCAATTTCCAAGCAGTCAGCTTCAGAGAAGTTAGATTTTGATGTTTGAAGGGACCCTGTATCAGAAGGTCCTGTTTCAGAGGTAGAGACCAAGGTGGACAGGATGACATGTCCACCAGGTCTGCATACCAAGTCCTGCGTGGCCACGCAGGTGCTATTAGAATCACTGATGCTCTCTCTTGTTTGATTCTGGCAATCAATCGAGGAAGCAACGGGAAGGGTGGAAACACGTAAGCCATCCTGAAGTCCCAAGGTGCTGTCAGAGCATCTATCAGGACTGCTCCTGGATCCCTGGATCTGGACCCGTAACGAGGAAGCTTGGCGTTCTGTCGAGACGCCATGAGATCTATCTCTGGTTTGCCCCAACGTCGAAGTATTTGGGCAAAGACCTCCGGATGAAGTTCCCACTCCCCCGGATGAAAAGTCTGACGACTTAAGAAATCCGCCTCCCAGTTCTCCACTCCCGGGATGTGGATTGCTGACAGGTGGCAAGAGTGAGACTCTGCCCAGCGAATTATCTTTGATACTTCCATCATAGCTAGGGAGCTTCTTGTCCCTCCCTGATGGTTGATGTAAGCTACAGTCGTGATGTTGTCCGACTGAAACCTGATGAACCCCCGAGTTGTCAACTGGGGCCAAGCCAGGAGGGCATTGAGAACTGCTCTCAATTCCAGAATGTTTATTGGCAGGAGACTCTCCTCCTGACTCCATTGTCCCTGAGCCTTCAGAGAATTCCAGACGGCACCCCAACCTAGAAGGCTGGCGTCTGTTGTTACAATTGTCCAGTCTGGTCTGCTGAATGGCATCCCCCTGGACAGATGTGGCCGAGAAAGCCACCATAGAAGAGAATTTCTGGTCTCTTGATCCAGATTCAGAGAAGGGGATAAGTCTGAGTAATCCCCATTCCACTGACTTAGCATGCACAGTTGCAGTGGTCTGAGGTGTAAGCGTGCAAAGGGTACTATGTCCATTGCCGCTACCATTAAGCCGATTACCTCCATGCATTGAGCCACTGACGGGTGTTGAATGGAATGAAGGGTGCGGCAAGCACCTTGAAGTCTTGTTAGCCTGTCCTCTGTCAGGTAAATCTTCATTTCTACAGAATCTATAAGAGTCCCCAGGAAGGGAACTCTTGTGAGTGGAACGAGTGAACTTTTCTTTTCGTTCACCTTCCATCCATGTGACCTTAGAAATGCCAGCACTAACTCTGTATGAGACTTGGCAGTTTGAAAGCTTGAAGCTTGTATCAGAATGTCGTCTAGGTATGGAGCTACCGAGATTCCCCGCGGTCTTAGTACCGCCAGAAGAGCACCCAGAACCTTTGTGAAGATTCTTGGAGCTGTAGCCAATCCGAATGGAAGAGCCACAAACTGGTAATGCCTGTCTAGGAAGGCAAACCTTAGGTACCGATAATGATCTTTGTGAATCGGTATGTGAAGGTAAGCATCTTTTAAATCTACAGTGGTCATGTACTGACCCTCTTGGATCATAGGTAAAATTGTCCGAATAGTCTCCATCTTGAACGATGGAACTCTTAGGAATTTGTTTAGGATCTTTAAGTCCAGGATTGGTCTGAAAGTTCCCTCTTTTTTGGGAACCACAAACAGATTTGAGTAAAACCCCTGTCCCTGTTCCGATCGTGGAACTGGATGGATTACTCCCATTAACAAGAGCTCTTGTACGCAGCGTAGAAACGCCTCTTTCTTTGTCTGGATTGTTGACAATCTTGACAGATGAAATCTCTCTCTTGGAGGAGAGTATTTGAAGTCCAGAAGGTATCCCTGAGATATTATCTCTAGCGCCCAGGGATCCTGAACATCTCTTGCCCAAGCCTGGGCGAAGAGAGAAAGTCTGCCCCCCACTAGATCCGATCCCGGATCGGGGGCCCTCAATTCATGCTGTTTTAGGGGCAGCAGCAGGTTTCCTAGTCTGCTTGCCCTTGTTCCAGGACTGGTTAGGTTTCCAGCCTTGTCTGTAGCGAGCAACAGCTCCTTCCTGTTTTGGTGCAGAGGAAGTTGATGCTGCTCCTGCTTTGAAATTACGAAAGGAACGAAAATTAGACTGTCTAGTCTTGGCTTTGGCTTTGTCCTGAGGCAGGGCATGGCCTTTACCTCCTGTAATGTCAGCGATAATCTCTTTCAACCCGGGCCCGAATAAGGTCTGCCCTTTGAAAGGTATATTAAGCAATTTAGACTTAGAAGTAACATCAGCTGACCAGGATTTTAGCCACAGCGCCCTGCGTGCCTGAATGGCGAATCCTGAATTCTTCGCCGTAAGTTTAGTAAGATGTACTACGGCCTCCGAAATGAATGAATTAGCTAGTTTAAGGACTCTAAGCCTGTCCGTAATGTCGTCCAGAGTAGCTGAACCAATGTTCTCTTCCAGAGACTCAATCCAGAATGCCGCTGCAGCCGTGATCGGCGCAATGCATGCAAGGGGTTGCAATATAAAACCTTGTTGAACAAACATTTTCTTAAGGTAACCCTCTAACTTTTTATCCATTGGATCTGAAAAAGCACAGCTATCCTCCACCGGGATAGTGGTACGCTTAGCTAAGGTAGAAACTGCTCCCTCCACCTTAGGGACCGTTTGCCATAAGTCCCTTGTGGTGGCGTCTATTGGAAACATTTTTCTAAATATCGGAGGGGGTGAGAACGGCACACCGGGTCTATCCCACTCCTTAGTAACAATTTCAGTAAGTCTCTTAGGTATAGGAAAAACCTCAGTACTCGTCGGTACCGCAAAATATTTATCCAACCTACACATTTTCTCTGGTATTGCAACTGTGTTACAATCATTCAGAGCCGCTAACACCTCCCCTAGTAATACACGGAGGTTTTCCAGTTTAAATTTAAAATTTGAAATATCTGAATCCAGTCTGTTTGGATCAGAACCGTCACCCACAGAATGAAGTTCTCCGTCCTCATGTTCTGCCACCTGTGACGCAGTGTCTGACATGGCCCTAATATTATCAGCGCACTCTGTTCTCACCCCAGAGTGATCACGCTTACCTCTTAGTTCTGGTAATTTAGCCAAAACCTCAGTCATAACAGTAGCCATATCCTGTAATGTGATTTGTAATGGCCGCCCAGATGTACTCGGCGCTACAATATCACGCACCTCCCTCTGAGCGGGAGATGTAGGTACTGACACGTGAGGCGAGTTAGTCGGCATAACTCTCCCCTCGTTGTTTGGTGAAATTTGTTCAATTTGTACAGATTGACTTTTATTTAAAGTAGCATCAATACAGTTAGTACATAAATTTCTATTGGGCTCCACTTTGGCATTGCAACAAATGACACAGGTATCATCCTCTGAATCAGACATGTTTAACACACTAGCAAATAAACTTGCAACTTGGAAATACAATTCAATTAGAATAATATTAAAACGTACTGTGCCTTTAAGAAGCACAGAAGATCTATGACAGTTGAAAATTAATAAATTGAAACAGTTATAGCCTCAATCCCTGTAAACAACACAACTTTAGCAAAGGTTTAATCCCATTAGCAAAGATAACAAATTCTGAAAGCAGGAAACAAATTACAGAATAAACGTTTTTTATCTCAGTCAAACTATAATTCTCACAGCTCTGCTGAGAGAAATTACCTCCCTCAAAATAAGTTTTGAAGACCCCTGAGCTCTGTAGAGATGAACCGGATCATGCAGGGAATACAATGAGTTGCTGACTGAAATATTTGATGCGTAGTAAAAGCGCCAAAAAACGGCCCCTCCCCCTCACACACAGCAGTGAGGGAGAACAGAAACTGTCAGAAAACAGATTAAGCAACTGCCAAGTGGAAAAATAGTGCCCAAACATTTATTCACACAGTACCTCAGCAAATGAAAACGATTTTACATTCCAGCAAAAACGTTAAACATAATCTCTAGTTATTAAACAGCTTTATGTATTTCTTACAGTGTAATTCTAGTGAAGTACCATTCCCCAGAATACTGAAGTGTAAAGTATACATACATGACATTATATCGGTATGGCAGGATTTTCTCATCAATTCCATTGTCAGAAAATAAAAACTGCTACATACCTCAATGCAGATTCATCTGCCCGCTGTCCCCTGATCTGAAGTTTACCTCACTCCTCAGATGGCCGAGAACAGCATTATGATCTTAACTACTCCGGCTAAAATCATAGCAAAACTCTGGTAGATTCTTCTTCAAACTCTGCCAGAGAGGTAATAACACACTCCGGTGCTATTTTAAAATAACAAACTTTTGATTGAAGATATAAAACTAAGTATAATCACCATAGTCCTCTCACACATCCTATCTAGTCGTTGGGTGCAAGAGAATGACTGGGAGTGACGTAGGGGGGAGGAGCTATATGCAGCTCTGCTGGGTGAATCCTCTTGCACTTCCTGTTGGGGAGGAGTAATATCCCAGAAGTAATGATGACCCGTGGACTGATCACACTTAACAGAAGAAATCTTCATCTCTTTTCTGCTAGAGAGTAAATAGTACACACTGGTACCATTTAAAATAACAAACTTTTGCTTGTAGAACAAAAACTACAAATCTAACACCACATTCACTTTACCCTTCCGAGAGGGACCCTATTGCTTAGAGCCGGCAAAGAGAATGACTGGGGGGTGGAGCTAGAGGGGGAGCTATATGGACAGCTCTGTTGTGTGCTCTCTTTGCCACTCCCTGTTAGGAAGGAGAATATCCCACAAGTAAAGGATGAACCCGTGGACTGGATACACCTTACAAGAGAAACATCAGTGTAAACAGGCACTGCAAAGTATTTGTCCATCTTACACAATTTCTCCGGAACTACAATGGGTTCACAGTCATCCAGAGTCGCTAAAACCTCCCTAAGCAATAAGCGGAGGTGTTCGAGCTTAAATTTAAATGCTGTCATTTCAGAATCAGACTGAAGCAACGCCTTCCCTGAATCTGAAATGTCACCCACAGATAGAAGCTCACCTGCCTCGGGTTCTGAGTATTGTGAGAGTATATCGGACACAGGTATTAAAGTGTCAGAAAGCTCTGTATTAGTTCTAGCCCCAGAGCTGTCTCGCTTTCCTTGTAACCCTGGCAGTTTGGACAATACCTCTGAGAGGGTAGCATTCATAACTGCCGCCATGTCCTGTAAGGTAAAAGAATTAGACGCGCTAGATGTACTTGGCGTCACTTGAGCGGGAGTTATAGGTTCTGACACATGGGGAGAGCTAGATGGCATAATCTCCATTTTTTCAGTCAGAGAATCCTCTGGAGATAAATCTTTAAGCACCATAATATGGTCTTTATAGTTTATAGAAATTTCAGTACATTTGGTACACATTCTAAGAGGGGGTTCCACAATGGCTTCCAAACATATTGAACAAGGAGTTTCCTCTGTCAGACATGTTTAACAGACTAGTAATGAGACAAGCAAGCTTGGAAAACACTTTAATAAAGGTGAAACAGCAATTAAACAAAAACGTTACTGTGCCTTTAAGAGAAAAAAAAACTAACACTTAAACTGCAAAACAGTGTAAAAATATAGTAAAGCCTTCAACATTTTTACAGTGTGTGTAAGGGACTAAAGCAACATTGCACCCACTTGCAAATGGATGGTTAACCCCTTAGCCCCCAAACCGGATTTAAAAAACATCAACCACTGGTAAAAGACAGTTGAGCACCTTGCCACAGCTCTGCTGAGGCTCCTACCTGCCCTCAAATACGATTTAGAGAAGAAATAAACCCTTTATAATGGTCCTCAGATGCCAGAGGACTCCTCTAGGGAAGCTGGATGTCTCATTCTGAAGGAAACTGCGCATCTAGAGCGTGAAAATAGGCCCCTCCCACCACGTACTGGATGTCAGATGGGCCTTAAGATAATACTCCTAGGAGTATCTGACTAGCCATGTGGAAAACTAGGCCCCAAATAAAGACTTATCTCCCTCAGAGAAAAAACATCCTATTTATGAAACATGTAAACGTTTTATCACTAAGTAATATGAGTATTAACATGATTACCCTGTTTTGTAAGCATGATCCCAGACGTTGTTAAATCACTGCATCTAGCTTACCTCAAATACACAAGGCTCTGTCAGCATTTTCTAGAACTTATTCATCTCTCTAGAAATAAAAATACTGAACATACCTCAAAGCAGGTAATCTGCAGACCGTTCCCCCAACTGAAGTTTTCCCATACTCTTCAGTTATGTTTGAGAACAGCAATGGACCTTAGTTACAAACCGCTAAGATCATCCATCTGCAGGCAGAATTGTTCTTCTAATTTCTGCCTGAGAGTAAAACAGTACAACGCCGGTACCGTTTAAAAATAACAAACTCTTGATTGAAGGTAACACTACACTAAGTCACCACATATCTCTTGATACTTCCTATCTTGTCGAGAGTTGCAAGAGAATGACTGGAGGTGGGGGTTAGGGGAGGAGCTATATAGACAGCTCTGCTGTGGGTGTCCTCTTGCAACTTCCTGTTGGGAAGGAGAATATCCCACAAGTAATGGATGAACCCGTGGACTGGATACACCTTACAAGAGAAATATTCTTATAAATTCCTAGGTATATCTTGTACATTAGATGTTAAAAGAATAGCAATAGATAATGCATTCATACTGATGGACTCTGCATGTAAAAGTTTATCATGATAACGTATTACAAACCATAGCTAAAGATAAAAATTCATATCACTAAAATAAATGAACTTAGCTTTGGTAGGACTGATATCAGTCATCAGGAATCCAACAGTGTTTTCTGATACAGGAACAGTTTTTGAGATATCTTGCAAATGTAAGAGAAAAAACAACATATAAAGCAAAATATCAATTTCCTTAAATGACAGTTTCAGGAATGGGAAAAAAAATGCAAACAAAATAAGCCTATTAAAACCAGAAGCAGAATGAAATAAAGACTTAAATAATGTCAGAAATCTGGCGCCAAGTATGACGCCCACAACTGACAAAAAAATTTTTGGCGCCAAGAACGTCTAACAAACGCGAGCATCATAGATATGCGAAAATTCTTGGCGCCAACTAAGACGCCGTAAATGACGAAAATACGTCAAACGTAATTCTCGCGCCAAGAATGACACAATAAATTATAGCATTTTGCGCACCCGCGAGCCTAACAGCCCGCAATTTAGAAAGAAAGTCAATTTTGAAAATTCCAGGTAAGAATTTCTTTTTTTTTTTTTTTTTAATATGCATTTCCCAAAATGAAACGGACAGTCTGCAAAAAGGAAATATACTGATAAAACTGAATCATGGCAAATATAAGTACAAACATATTTAGAACTTTACAAATAAAGTGCCAAACCATAGCTGAGAGTGTCTAAATAAAGGAAAACCTACTTACCAAAAGACACTCATCTACATAAAGTAGATAGCCAAACCAGTACTGAAACGAGAATCAGGTAATGGTATATCGTCAATCTGAAAAGGGAGGTAGGAGATGAATCTCTACGACCGATAACAGAGAACCTATGAAATAGATCCCCGTTAGGATGACCATTGCATTCAATAGGTAATACTCCCTTCACATCCCTCTGTCATTCACTGCACTCTGAGAGGAACCGGGCTTCAGCATGCTGAGAAGCGCATATCAACGTAGAAAACAGAATTTATGCTTACCTGATAAATTACTTTCTCCAACGGTGTGTCCGGTCCACGGCGTCATCCTTACTTGTGGGAATATCTCTTCCCCAACAGGAAATGGCAAAGAGTCCCAGCAAAGCTGGCCATATAGTCCCTCCTAGGCTCCGCCCACCCCAGTCATTCGACCGACGGACAGGAGGAAAAATATAGGAGAAACCATATGGTACCGTGGTGACTGTAGTTAGAGAAAATAATTCATCAGACCTGATTAAAAAACCAGGGCGGGCCGTGGACCGGACACAACGTTGGAGAAAGTAATTTATCAGGTAAGCATAAATTCTGTTTTCTCCAACATTGGTGTGTCCGGTCCACGGCGTCATCCTTACTTGTGGGAACCAATACCAAAGCTTTAGGACACGGGTGAAGGGAGGGAGCAAATCAGGTTACCTAAACGGAAGGCACCACGGCTTGCAAAACCTTTCTCCCAAAAATAGCCTCCGAAGAAGCAAAAGTATCAAATTTGTAAAATTTGGCAAAAGTGTGCAGTGAAGACCAAGTCGCTGCCTTACATATCTGGTCAACAGAAGCCTCGTTCTTGAAGGCCCATGTGGAAGCCACAGCCCTAGTGGAGTGAGCTGTGATTCTTTCAGGAGGCTGCCGTCCGGCAGTCTCATAAGCCAATCGGATGATGCTTTTAAGCCAAAAGGAAAGAGGTAGAAGTCGCTTTTTGACCTCTCCTTTTACCAGAATAGACAACAAACAAAGAAGATGTTTGTCTGAAATCTTTTGTAGCCTCTAAATAGAATTTTAGAGCACGGACTACGTCCAAATTGTGTAACAAACGTTCCTTCTTTGAAACTGGATTCGGACATAAAGAAGGTAGAACTATCTCCTGGTTAATATTCTTGTTAGAAACAACCTTTGGAAGAAAACCAGGCTTAGTACGCAAAACCACCTTATCTGCATGGAACACCAGATAGGGCGGAGAACACTGCAGAGCAGATAACTCTGAAACTCTTCTAGCAGAAGAAATAGCAACCAAAAACAAAACTTTCCAAGATAGTAACTTAATATCTATGGAATGTAAAGGTTCAAACGGAACCCCTTGAAGAACTGAAAGAACTAGATTTAGACTCCAGGGAGGAGTCAAAGGTCTGTAAACAGGCTTGATCCTAACCAGAGCCTGAACAAATGCTTGAACATCTGGCACAGCTGCCAGTCTTTTGTGTAGTAAGACAGATAAAGCAGAGATCTGTCCCTTTAGAGAACTTGCAGATAATCCTTTCTCCAAACCTTCTTGTAGAAAGGAGAGAATCTTAGGAATTTTTATCTTATTCCATGGGAATCCTTTGGATTCACACCAACAGATATATCTTTTCCATATTTTATGGTAAATCTTTCTAGTTACCGGTTTTCTGGACTGAACCAGAGTATCTATCACAGAATCTGAAAACCCACGCTTTGATAGAATCAAGCGTTCAATCTCCAAGCCATCGGCTGGAGGGAGACCAGATTTGGATGTTCGAATGGACCCTGAACAAGAAGGTCCTGTCTCAAAGGTAGCTTCCATGGTGGAACCGATGACATATTCACCAGGTCTGCATACCAAGTCCTGCGTGGCCACGCAGGAGCTATCAAGATCACAGAGGCCCTCTCCTGTTTGATCCTGGCTGCCAGCCTGGGAATGAGAGGAAACGGTGGAAATACATAAGCTAGGTTGAAGGTCCAAGGTGCTACTAGTGCATCTACTAGAGTCGCCTTGGGATCCCTGTATCTGGACCTGTAGCAAGGAACCTTGAAGTTCTGACGAGACGCCATCAGATCCATGTCTGGAATGCCCCATAATTGAGTTAGTTGGGCAAAGATCTCCGGGTGGGGTTCCCACTCCCCCGGATGGAATGTCTGACGACTCAGATAATCCGCTTCCCAGTTTTCCACACCTGGGATGTGGATCGCAGATAGGTGGCAGGAGTGATCCTCCGCCCATTGAATTATTTTGGTCACTTCTTTCATCGCCAGGGAACTCCTTGTTCCCCCCTGATGATTGATATACGCAACGGTCGTCATGTTGTCTGATTGGAATCTTATGAATCTGGCCTTTGCTAGCTGAGGCCAAGCCCTGAGAGCATTGAAGATCGCTCTTAGTTCCAGAATGTTTATCGGGAGAAGAGACTCTTCCCGAGACTATAGTCCCTGAGCTTTCAGGGATTCCCAGACCGCGCCCCAGCCCACTAGACTGGCGTCGGTCGTGACAATGACCCACTCTGGTCTGCGGAAGCTCATTCCCAGGGATAGATGGTCCAGGGTCAGCCACCAACGGAGTGAATCTCTGGTCTTCTGATCTACTTGAATCATTGGAGACAAGTCTGTATAGTCCCCATTCCACTGTTTGAGCATGCACAGTTGTAATGGTCTTAGATGAATTCGTGCAAAAGGAACTATGTCCATTGCTGCAACCATCAACCCTACTACTTCCATGCACTGCGCTATGGAAGGATGTGGAACAGAATGAAGAACTTGACAAGTGCTTAGAAGTTTTGACTTTATGACCTCTGTCAGAAAAATCCTCATTTCTAAGGAATCTATTATTGTTCCCAAGAAGGGAACTCTTGTTGACGGAGACAGAGAACTTTTTTCTATGTTCACCTTCCATCCGTGTGATCTGAGAAAGGCCAGAACGATGTCTGTATGAGCCTTTGCTTTTGACAGGGACGACGCTTGTATTAGAATGTCGTCCAAGTAAGGTACTACTGCAATGCCCCTCGGTCTTAGAACCGCTAGAAGGGACCCTAGTACCTTTGTGAAAATCCTTGGAGCAGTGGCTAACCCGAATGGGAGGGCCACAAACTGGTAATGTTTGTCCAGAAAGGCGAACCTTAGAAACTGATGATGTTCTTTGTGGATAGGAATATGTAGGTACGCATCCTTTAGATCCACGGTAGTCATAAATTGACCTTCCTGGATAGTGGGTAGAATCGTTCGAATGGTTTCCATCTTGAACGATGGTACCCTGAGAAATTTGTTTAGGATCTTCAAATCCAAAATTGGTCTGAAAGTTCCCTCTTTTTTGGGAACTACGAACAGATTTGAATAAAATCCCATTCCTTGTTCCTTTATTGGAACTGGGTGTATCACTCCCATCTTTAACAGGTCTTCTACACAATGTAAGAACGCCTGTCTCTTTATTTGGTTTAAGGATAAGTGAGACATGTGGAACCTTCCCCTTGGGGGTAGTTCCCTGAATTCCAGAAGATAACCCTGAGAAACTATTTCTAGTGCCCAGGGATCCTGAACATCTCTTGCCCAAGCCTGAGCAAAGAGAGAGAGTCTGCCCCCTACTAGATCCGGTCCCGGATCGGGGGCTACTCCTTCATGCTGTTTTGTTAGCAGCAGCAGGCTTCTTGGCCTGCTTACCCTTGTTCCAGCCTTGCATCGGTTTCCAGGCTGGTTTGGGTTGTGAGGCATTACCCTCTTGCTTAGAGGATGCAGAATTAGAGGCCGGTCCGTTCCTGAAATTGCAAAAGGAACGAAAATTAGACTTATTCTTGGCCTTGAAAGGCCTATCTTGTGGAAGGGCGTGGCCCTTTCCCCCAGTGATGTCTGAGATAATCTCTTTCAATTCTGGTCCAAATAGACTTTTACCTTTGAAAGGGATGTTAAGCAATTTTGTCTTGGATGACACATCCGCTGACCAAGACATTAGCCAAAGCGCTCTGCGCGCCACGATTGCAAACCCTGAATTTTTCGCCGCTAATCTAGCTAATTGCAAAGCGGCATCTAAAATAAGAGTTAGCCAACTTAAGAGCGTGAACTCTGTCCATAACCTCCTCATATGGAGTCTCTCTACTGAGCGACTTTTCTAGTTCCTCGAACCAGAACCACGCTGCTGTAGTGACAGGAACAATGCACGAAATGGGTTGTAGAAGGTAACCTTGCTGTACAAAAAACATAATTTATGTAAGAACTTACCTGATAAATTAATTTCTTTCATATTAGCAAGAGTCCATGAGCTAGTGACGTATGGAATATACATTCCAACCAGGAGGGGCAAAGTTTCCCAAACCTTAAAATGCCTATAAATACACCCCTCACCACACCCACAAATCAGTTTAACGAATAGCCAAGAAGTGGGGTGATAAGAAAAAAGTGCGAAAGCATATAAAATAAGGAATTGGAATAAGTGTGCTTTATACAAAAAAATCATAACCACCACAAAAAGGGTGGGCCTCATGGACTCTTGCTAATATGAAAGAAATTAATTTATCAGGTAAGTTCTTACATAAATTATGTTTTCTTTCATGTAATTAGCAAGAGTCCATGAGCTAGTGACGTATGGGATAATGACTACCCAAGATGTGGATCTTTCCACGCAAGAGTCACTAGAGAGGGAGGGATAAAATAAAGACAGCCAATTCCTGCTGAAAAAAATCCACACCCAAAATAAAGTTTAATAAAAACATAAGCAGAAGATTCAAACTGAAACCGCTGCCTGAAGTACTTTTCTACCAAAAACTGCTTCAGAAGAAGAAAACACATCAAAAATGGTAAAATTTAGTAAAAGAATGCAAAGAGGACCAAGTTGCTGCTTTGCAAAGCTGATCAACCGAAGCTTCATTCCTAAACGCCCAGGAAGTAGAAACTGACCTAGTAGAATGAGCTGTAATCCTATGAGGCAGAGTTTTACCTGACTCGACATAGGCATGATGAATTAAAAGATTTCAACCAAGATGCCAAAGAAATGGCAGAAGCTTTCTAACCTTTTCTAGAACCGGAAAAGATGACAAATAGACTAGAAGTCTTTCGGAAAGACTTAGTAGCTTCAACATAATATTTCAAAGCTCTAACAACATCCAAAGAATGCAACGATTTCTCCTTAGAATTCTTAGGATTAGTACAAAATGAAGGAACCACAATTTCTCTACTAATGTTGTTGGAATTCACAACCTTAGGTAAAAATTGAAAAGAAGTTCGCAACACCGCCCTTATCCTGATGAAAAATCAGAAAAGGAGACTCACAAGAAAGAGCAGATAATTCAGAAAATCTTCTGGCAGAAGAGATCGCTAAAAGGAACAAAACTTTCCAAGAAAGTAATTTAATTGTCCAAAGAATGCATGGGTTCAAAAGGAGGAGCTTGAAGAGCCCCCAGAACCAAATTCAAACTCCAAGGAGGAGAAATTGACTTAACAGGTTTTATACGAACCAAAGCTTGAACAAAACAATGAATATCAGGAAGACTAGCAATCTTTCTGAGAAAAACAACAGAAAGAGCAGAGATTTGTCCTTTCAAGGAACTTGCGGACAAACCCTTATCTAAACCATCCTAAAGAAACTGTAAAATTCTCGGTATTCTAAAAGAATGCCAAGAAAAATGATGAGAAAGACACCAAGAAATATAAGTCTTCCAGACTCTATAATATATCTCTCTAGATACAGATTTACGAGCCTGTAACATAATATTAATCCCAGAGTCAGAGAAACCTCTTTGACCAAGAATCAAGCGTTCAATCTCCATACCTTTAAATTTAAGGATTGAGATCCTGATGGAAAAAAGGACCTTGTGACAGAAGGTCTGGTCTTAACGGAAGAGTCCACGGTTGGCAAGAGGCCATCTGGACAAGATCCGCATACCAAAACCTGTGAGGCCATGCCGGGGCTACCAGCAGAACAAACGAGCATTCCTTCAGAATCTTGGAGATTACTCTTGGAAGAAGAACTAGAGGCGGAAAGATATAGGCAGGATGATACTTCCAAGGAAGTGATAATGTATCCACTGCCTCCGCCTGAGGATCCCGGGATCTGGACAGATACCTGGGAAGTTTCTTGTTTAGATGAAACACCATCAGATCTATTTCTGGAAGTTCCCACATTTGAACAATCTGAAGAAATACCTCTGGGTGAAGAGACTATTCGCCCGGATGTAACGTTTGGCGGCTGAGATAATCCGCTTCCCAATTGTCTATACCTGGGATATGAACCGCAGAAATTAGACAGGAGCTGGATTCCGCCTAAACCAGAATCCGAGACACTTCTTTCATAGCCAGAGGACTGTGAGTCCCTCCTTGATGATTGATGTATGCCACAGTTGTGACATTGTCTGTCTGAAAACAAATGAACGATTCTCTCTTCAGAAGAGGCCAAGACTGAAGAGCTCTGAAAATTGCACGGAGTTCCAAAATATTGATCGGTAATCTCACCTCCTGAGATTCCCAAACTCCTTGTGCCGTCAGAGATCCCCATACAGCTCCCCAACCTGTAAGACTTGCATCTGTTGAAAATACACTCCAGGTCGGAAGAAAAAAAGAAGCCCCCTGAATTAAACGATGGTGATCTGTCCACCACGTCAGAGAGTGTCGTACAATCGGTTTTAAAGATATTGATTGAGATATCTTTGTGTAATCCCAGCACTATTGGTTCAGCATACAGAGCTGGAAAGGTCGCATGTAAAAATGAGCAAAGGAGATCGCGTCTGATGCAGCAGACATAAGACCTAAAACTTCCATGCATAAGGCAACCAAAAGGAATGATTGTGACTGAAGGTTTTGACAAGCTGATATCAATGTTAGACGTCTCTTGTCCGAAAAAGACAGAGTCATGGACACCGAATCTATATGGAAACCTAAAGCGGTTACCCTTGTCTGAGGAATCAATTAACTTTTTGGTAAATTGATCCTTCAACCATGATCTTGAAGAAACAACACAAGTCGATTCGTATGAGATTCTGCTAAATGTGAAGACTGAGCAAGTACCAAGATATCGTCCAAATAAGGAAATACCAATACCCTGTTCTCTGAATACAGACAGAAGGGCACCGAGAACCTTTGTAAAAATTCTTGGAGCTGACGCTGGGCCAAACGGTAGAGCCACAAACTGGTAATGCTCGTCTAGAAAAGAGAATCTCAGAAACTGATAGTGATCTGGATGAATCAGAATATGCAGATATGCATCCTGTAAATCTAATGCAGACATATAATGCCCTTGCTGAACAAAAGGCAGGATAGTCCTTACAGTTACCATCTTGAATGTTGGTATCCTTACATAATGATTCAATATTGACAGATCCGGAACTGGTCTGAAGGATTTGACCTTCTTTGGTACAATAAAGAGATTAAATAAAACCCCAGAGACATATCAGCATTCCAAGTTTTAAGCCATAAAGCTCTTCTAGCTAAAATAGCTAGAGACATATACCTGACATCAACTCTAATGATATCAAAAGATGGCATCACAAATAAAATAATTAGCATGTTATAGAAATGCAAATGATAATTATGATCTGTTATTTGTGGCGCTAAAGCTTCTAACCAAAAAAGTTGAAGCTGCAGTAACATCCGCTAAGGATATAGCAGGTCTAAGACGATTACCTGAACACAAGTAAGCTTTTCTTAGAAAGGATTCAATTTTCCTATCTAAAGGATCTTTAGCAGGAGTAGAGACAGCCCCATTAATCTTAGGGATTTTGTCCCAAAACTCTAATCTGTCAGATGGCACAGGATATAATTGCTTAAAAACGTTTTTAGAAGGAGTAAATGAATTACCCAAAATATTCCACTCCCTGGAAATTACTTCAGAAATAGCACCAGGGACAGGAAACACTTCTGGAATAACTACAGGAGATTTAGAAACCTTATTTAAACGTTTTAGATTTAGTATCAAGAGGACCAGAATCCTCAATTTCTAATGCAATTAATACTTCTTTAAGTAAAGAACAAATAATTCCATCTTGAACAAATATGAAGATTTATCAGCATCAACCTCTGAGACAGAAACCTCTGAACCAGAAGAACCATTATCAGTATCAGAATGATGATGTTCATTTTAAAAATTCATCTGAAAAAAGAGAAGTTTTAAAAGACTTTTATGTATACTAGAAGGAAAAATAACAGACATAGCCTTCTTAATGGATTTAGAAATAAAACCTCTTATGTTATCAGGAACACTCTGAGTATTAGATGTTGACGAAACAGCAACAGGTAATGTAATAGTACTAAAGGAAATTTTATCTGCATTAACAAGTTTGTCATGACATTCAATACAAACAACAGCTGGAGGAACAGATACCAAAAGTTTATATCAGATACACTTAGCTTTGGTAGCTCCAGCACCGGGCAGCGATTTTCCTGAAGTATCTTCTGACTCAGTTGCAACGTGGAACATCTTGCAATATGTAATAGAAAAAAACAACATATAAAGCAAAATAGATCAATTTCCTTAAATGACAGTTTCAGGAATGGGAAAAAATGCCAGTGAACAAGCTTCTAGTAACCAGAAGCAAATAAATAAAGAGACTTAAATAATGTGGAGACAACAATGACGCCCATATTTTTTAGCGCGAAAAATGACGCCCACATTATTTGGCGCCTAAATGCTTTTGGCGCCAAAAATGACGCCACATCCGGAACGCCGACACTTTTGGCGCAAAAGAACGTCAAAAAATGACGCAACTTCCGGCGACACGTATGACGCCGGAAACAGAAAAATTTTTGCGCCAAAAAAGTCCGCGCCAAGAATGACGCAATAAAATGAAGCATTTTCAGCCCCCGCGAGCCTAACAGCCCACAGGAAAGTCAAATTTTTTAAGGTAAGAAAAAATGATTGATTCAAATGCATTATCCCAAATATGAAACTGACTGTCTGAAAATAAGGAATGTTGAACATCCTGAGTCAAGGCAAATAAATGTTTGAATACATATATTTAGAACTTTATAAAAAAGTGCCCAACCATAGCTTAGAGTGTCACAGAAAATAAGACTTACTTACCCCAGGACACTCATCTACATATAGCAGATAGCCAAACCAGTACTGAAACGAGAATCAGCAGAGGTAATGGTATATATATATATATATATATATAAGAGTATATCGTCGATCTGAAAAGGGAGGTAAGAGATGAATCTCTACGACCGATAACAGAGAACCTATGAAATAGACCCCGTAGAAGGAAATCATTGCATTCAAATAGGCAATACTCTCCTCACATCCCTCTGACATTCACTGCACGCTGAGAGGAAAACCGGGCTCCAACCTGCTGCGGAGCGCATATCAACGTAGAATCTAGCACAAACTTACTTCACCACCTCCATAGGAGGCAAAGTTTGTAAAACTGATTTGTGGGTGTGGTGAGGGGTGTATTTATAGGCATTTTAAGGTTTGGGAAACTTTGCCCCTCCTGGTAGGAATGTATATTCCATACGTCACTAGCTCATGGACTCTTGCTAATTACATGAAAGAAATCTTTTTAAGCAAACCCTCCAATTTTTTATCCATAGGATCTTTGAAAGCACAACTATCCTCGATAGGAATAGTAGTGCGCTTGTTTAGAGTAGAAACTGCCCCCTCGACCTTAGGGACTGTCTGCCATAAGTCCTTTCTGGGGTCGACCATAGGAAATAATTTCTTAAATATAGGGGGGGGGGAACAAAAGTTATGCCGGGCTTTTCCCACTCCTTATTCACTATGTCCGCCACCCGCTTGGGTATAGGAAAAGCGTCGGGGTGCACCGGAACCTCTAGGAACTTGTCCATCTTGCATAATTTCTCTGGAATGACCAAGTTGTCACAATCATCCAGAGTAGATAACACCTCCTTAAGCAGTGCGCGGAGATGTTCTAATTTAAATTTAAATGTCACAACATCAGGTTCAGCTTGTTGAGAAATTTTTCCTGAATCTGAAATTTCCCCATCTGACAAAACCTCCCTCATGGCCACTTCAGATTGGTGTGAGGGTATGACAGAACAATTATCATCAGCGCCCTCCTGCTCTTCAGTGTTTAAAACATAGCAATCGCGCTTTCTCTGATATGTAGGCATTTTGGATAAAATATTTGCTATGGAGTTATCCATTACAGCCGTCAATTGTTGCATGGTAATAAGCATTGGCGCGCTAGATGTACTAGGGGCCTCCTGCGTGGGCAAAACTGGTGTAGACACAGTAGGAGATGATGTAGTATCATGTTTACTCCCCTCATCTGAGGAATCATCTTGGGCAATTTCATTATCTGTGGCAGTACTGTCCTTACTTTGTTTGGACGCTATGGCACAATTATCACACAAATTTAAATGGGGAGACACATTGGCTTTCATACATATAGAACATAGCTTATCCGAAGGCACAGACATGTTAAATAGGCTTAAACTTGTCAATAAAGCACAAAAAACGTTTTAAAACAAAACCGTTTACGTTACTGTCTCTTTAAATTTTAAACAGAAAACACTTTATTACTGAATATGTGAAAAAGTATGAAGGAATTGTTCAAAAATTACCAAAATTTCACCACAGTGTCTTAAAGCATTAAGAGTATTGCACACCAATTTTCAGAGCTTTAACCCTTAAAATAACGGAACCAGAGCCGTTTACAAATTTAACCCCTATACAGTCCCAGCTATAGCCTTTGCTGTGACCTAACCAAGCCCAGAGGGGAATACGATACCAAGTGACGCCTTCTAGAAACTTTTCCAGCTACTTTCAGATCCTCACACATGCATCTGCATGTCTTGCTCTCAAAAAACAACTGCGCAGTAATGGCGCGAAAATGAGGCTCAGCCTACAACAGGGAAGGCCCTCCCTGACTGGAAAAGGTGTCTAACATAGTGCCTGCCGTTAAAAAAACGTTCCCCAAGTTTATAAATGTGAATTATCAGCATAAACATGTATAAAATGCCCAAATAAAGCAATCGATTTAGCCCATAAAAGTGTCTACCAGTTTTATAGCCCATATTAAGCCCTTTATTCTGTTTGCTTGACTAAGAAAATGGCTTACCGGTCCCCATGAGGGGAAATGACAGCCTTCCAGCATTACACAGTCTTGTTAGAAATATGGCTAGTCATACCTTAAGCAGAAAAGTCTGCTAACTGTTTCCCCCAACTGAAGTTACTTCATCTCAACAGTCCTATGTGGAAACAGCAATCGATTTTCGTTACTGTCTGCTAAAATCATCTTCTTCTCACAAACAGAAATCTTCATCCTTTTCTGTTTCAGAGTAAATAGTACATACCAGCACTATTTTAAAATAACAAACACTTGATAGAATAAAAAAACATAATTTATGCTTACCTGATAAATGTATTTCTCTTGTAGTGTAGTCAGTCCACGGGTCATCCATTACTTATGGAATATATCTCTTCCTAACAGGAAGCTGCAAGAGGATCACCCAGCAGAGCTTGCTACATAGCTCCTCCCCTCACATGTCATATTCAGTCATTCGACCAAAGCAGACGAGAAAGGAGAAACCATAGGGTGCAGTGGTGACTGGAGTTTAATTAAAATTTAGGTCTGCCTTAAAGACAGGGCGGGCCGTGGACTGACTACACTACAAGAGAAATAAATTTATCAGGTAAGCATAAATTATGTTTTCTCTTGTTAAGTGTAGTCAGTCCACGGGTCATCCATTACTTATGGAATACCAATACCAAAGCTAAAGTACACGGATAAAGGGAGGGACAAGGCAATGTTTGAATACATATATTTAGAACTTTATATTTAGAACTTTATAAAAAAGTGCCCAACCATAGCTTAGAGTGTCACAGAAAATAAGACTTACTTACCCCAGGACACTCATCTACATATAGCAGATAGCCAAACCAGTACTGAAACGAGAATCAGCAGAGGTAATGGTATATATATATATATATATATATATATATAAGAGTATATCGTCGATCTGAAAAGGGAGGTAAGAGATGAATCTCTACGACCGATAACAGAGAACCTATGAAATAGACCCCGTAGAAGGAAATCATTGCATTCAAATAGGCAATACTCTCCTCACATCCCTCTGACATTCACTGCACGCTGAGAGGAAAACCGGGCTCCAACCTGCTGCGGAGCGCATATCAACGTAGAATCTAGCACAAACTTACTTCACCACCTCCATAGGAGGCAAAGTTTGTAAAACTGATTTGTGGGTGTGGTGAGGGGTGTATTTATAGGCATTTTAAGGTTTGGGAAACTTTGCCCCTCCTGGTAGGAATGTATATTCCATACGTCACTAGCTCATGGACTCTTGCTAATTACATGAAAGAAATCTTTTTAAGCAAACCCTCCAATTTTTTATCCATAGGATCTTTGAAAGCACAACTATCCTCGATAGGAATAGTAGTGCGCTTGTTTAGAGTAGAAACTGCCCCCTCGACCTTAGGGACTGTCTGCCATAAGTCCTTTCTGGGGTCGACCATAGGAAATAATTTCTTAAATATAGGGGGGGGGAACAAAAGTTATGCCGGGCTTTTTCCACTCCTTATTCACTATGTCCGCCACCCGCTTGGGTATAGGAAAAGCGTTGGGGTGCACCGGAACCTCTAGGAACTTGTCCATCTTGCATAATTTCTCTGGAATGACCAAGTTGTCACAATCATCCAGAGTAGATAACACCTCCTTAAGCAGTGCGCGGAGATGTTCTAATTTAAATTTAAATGTCACAACATCAGGTTCAGCTTGTTGAGAAATTTTTCCTGAATCTGAAATTTCCCCATCTGACAAAACCTCCCTCATGGCCACTTCAGATTGGTGTGAGGGTATGACAGAACAATTATCATCAGCGCCCTCCTGCTCTTCAGTGTTTAAAACATAGCAATCGCGCTTTCTCTGATATGTAGGCATTTTGGATAAAATATTTGCTATGGAGTTATCCATTACAGCCGTCAATTGTTGCATGGTAATAAGCATTGGCGCGCTAGATGTACTAGGGGCCTCCTGCGTGGGCAAAACTGGTGTAGACACAGTAGGAGATGATGTAGTATCATGTTTACTCCCCTCATCTGAGGAATCATCTTGGGCAATTTCATTATCTGTGGCAGTACTGTCCTTACTTTGTTTGGACGCTATGGCACAATTATCACACAAATTTAAATGGGGAGACACATTGGCTTTCATACATATAGAACATAGCTTATCCGAAGGCACAGACATGTTAAATAGGCTTAAACTTGTCAATAAAGCACAAAAAACGTTTTAAAACAAAACCGTTTACGTTACTGTCTCTTTAAATTTTAAACAGAAAACACTTTATTACTGAATATGTGAAAAAGTATGAAGGAATTGTTCAAAAATTACCAAAATTTCACCACAGTGTCTTAAAGCATTAAGAGTATTGCACACCAATTTTCAGAGCTTTAACCCTTAAAATAACGGAACCGGAGCCGTTTACAAATTTAACCCCTATACAGTCCCAGCTATAGCCTTTGCTGTGACCTAACCAAGCCCAGAGGGGAATACGATACCAAGTGACGCCTTCTAGAAACTTTTCCAGCTACTTTCAGATCCTCACACATGCATCTGCATGTCTTGCTC
Organism: Bombina bombina; assembly: GCF_027579735.1. Taxonomy (NCBI): domain Eukaryota; kingdom Metazoa; phylum Chordata; class Amphibia; order Anura; family Bombinatoridae; genus Bombina; species Bombina bombina. The sequence goes on from NC_069501.1 coordinate 280,859,654, forward strand.
TCAAAAAACAACTGCGCAGTAATGGCGCGAAAATGAGGCTCAGCCTACAACAGGGAAGGCCCTCCCTGACTGGAAAAGGTGTCTAACATAGTGCCTGCCGTTAAAAAAACGTTCCCCAAGTTTATAAATGTGAATTATCAGCATAAACATGTATAAAATGCCCAAATAAAGCAATCGATTTAGCCCATAAAAGTGTCTACCAGTTTTATAGCCCATATTAAGCCCTTTATTCTGTTTGCTTGACTAAGAAAATGGCTTACCGGTCCCCATGAGGGGAAATGACAGCCTTCCAGCATTACACAGTCTTGTTAGAAATATGGCTAGTCATACCTTAAGCAGAAAAGTCTGCTAACTGTTTCCCCCAACTGAAGTTACTTCATCTCAACAGTCCTATGTGGAAACAGCAATCGATTTTCGTTACTGTCTGCTAAAATCATCTTCTTCTCACAAACAGAAATCTTCATCCTTTTCTGTTTCAGAGTAAATAGTACATACCAGCACTATTTTAAAATAACAAACACTTGATAGAATAAAAAAACATAATTTATGCTTACCTGATAAATGTATTTCTCTTGTAGTGTAGTCAGTCCACGGGTCATCCATTACTTATGGAATATATCTCTTCCTAACAGGAAGCTGCAAGAGGATCACCCAGCAGAGCTTGCTACATAGCTCCTCCCCTCACATGTCATATTCAGTCATTCGACCAAAGCAGACGAGAAAGGAGAAACCATAGGGTGCAGTGGTGACTGGAGTTTAATTAAAATTTAGGTCTGCCTTAAAGACAGGGCGGGCCGTGGACTGACTACACTACAAGAGAAATAAATTTATCAGGTAAGCATAAATTATGTTTTCTCTTGTTAAGTGTAGTCAGTCCACGGGTCATCCATTACTTATGGAATACCAATACCAAAGCTAAAGTACACGGATAAAGGGAGGGACAAGGCAGGAACATTAAACAGAAGGAACCACTGCCTGTAGTACCTTTCTCCCAAAAATAGCCTCCAAAGAAGCAAAAGTGTCAAATTTGTAAAATTTTGAAAAGGTGTGAAGCGAAGACCAAGTCGCAGCCTTGCAAATCTGTTCAACAGAGGCCTCATTTTTAAAGGCCCAGGTGGAAGCCACAGCTCTAGTAGAATGAGCTGTAATCCTTTCAGGAGGCTGCTGTCCAGCAGTCTCATAGGCTAAACGTATTATGCTACGAAGCCAAAAAGAGAGAGAGGTAGCCGAAGCCTTTTGACCTCTTCTCTGTCCAGAGTAAACGACAAACAGGGAAGAAGTTTGACGAAAATCTTTAGTTGCCTGCAAATAGAACTTCAGGGCACGGACTACGTCCAAATTATGCAAAAGTCGTTCCTTCTTTGAAGAAGGGTTAGGACACAGTGATGGAACAACAATCTCTTGATTGATATTCCTGTTAGTAACTACCTTAGGTAAGAACCCAGGTTTAGTACGCAGAACTACCTTGTCTGAATGAAAAATCAGATAAGGAGAATCACAATGTAAGGCAGATAACTCAGAGACTCTTCGAGCCGATGAAATAGCCATCAAAAACAAAACCTTCCAGGATAACAGCTTGATATCAATGGAATGAAGGGGTTCAAATGGAACGCCTTGAAGAACATTAAGAACTAAGTTTAAGCTCCACGGCGGAGCAACAGTCTTAAACACAGGCTTAATCCTAGTTAAAGCCTGACAAAAAACCTGAACGTCTGGAACTTCAGCCAGACGTTTGTGTAGAAGAATAGACAGAGCAGAAATCTGTCCCTTTAACGAACTAGCAGATAAGCCCTTTTCTAAACCCTCTTGTAGAAAGGACAATATCCTAGGAATCCTAACCTTACTCCATGAGTAACTCTTGGATTCGCACCAATATAAATATTTACGCCATATCTTATGGTAATTTTTTCTGGTAACAGGCTTCCTAGCCTGTATTAAGGTAACAATAACCGACTCCGAGAAGCCACGCTTTGATAGAATCAAGCGTTCAATCTCCATGCAGTCAGCCTCAGAGAAATTAGATTTGGATGTTTGAAAGGACCCTGAATTAGAAGGTCCTGTCTCAGAGGTAGAGACCACGGTGGAAAGGACGACATGTCCACTAGGTCTGCATACCAGGTCCTGCGTGGCCACGCAGGCGCTATCAGAATCACCAAAGCTCTCTCCTGTTTGATCTTGGCAATCAAACGAGGAAGCATCGGGAATGGTGGAAACACATAAGCCATGTTGAAGACCCAAGGGGCTGTCAGAGCATCTATCAGCACCGCTCCCGGGTCCCTGGACCTGGATCCGTAACAAGGAAGCTTGGCGTTCTGGCGAGACGCCATGAGATCCAGATCTGGTTTGCCCCAATGAAGAATCAGTTGAGCAAAGACCTCCGGATGAAGTTCCCACTCCCCCGGATGAAAAGTCTGGCGACTTAGAAAATCCGCCTCCCAGTTCTCTACGCCTGGGATGTAAATCGCTGACAGGTGGCAAGAGTGAGACTCTGCCCAGCGAATTATCTTTGAGACTTCCAACATCGCTAGGGAACTTCTGGTTCCCCCTTGATGGTTGATGTAAGCCACAGTCGTGATGTTGTCCGACTGAAATCTGATGAACCTCAGAGTTGCTAACTGAGGCCAAGCTAGGAGAGCATTGAATATTGCTCTTAATTCCAGAATATTTATTGGGAGGAGTTTCTCCTCCTGAGTCCATAATCCCTGAGATTTCAGGGAGTTCCAGACTGCGCCCCAGCCTAGAAGGCTGGCGTCTGTTGTTACAATCGTCCAATCTGGCCTGCGAAAGGTCATCCCCTTGGACAGATGTGGCCGAGAGAGCCACCATAGAAGAGAATCTCTGGTCTCTTGATCCAGACTTAGTAGGGGGGACAAATCTGAGTAATCCCCGTTCCACTGACTTAGCATGCACAATTGCAGCGGTCTGAGATGCAGGCGCGCAAATGGTACTATGTCCATTGCCGCTACCATTAAGCCGATTACTTCCATGCACTGAGCTACTGACGGGTGTGGAATGGAATGAAGGACACGGCAAGCATTTAGAAGTTTTGATAACCTGGCCTCTGTCAGGTAAATTTTCATCTCTACAGAATCTATAAGAGTCCCTAGAAAGGGAACTCTTGTAAGTGGTAATAGAGAACTCTTTTCCACGTTCACCTTCCACCCATGCAACCTCAGAAATGCCAGAACTATCTCTGTATGAGACTTGGCAGTTTGAAAACTTGACGCTTGTATCAGAATGTCGTCTAGGTACGGAGTCACCGCTATGCCTCGTGGTCTTAGTACCGCCAGAAGTGAGCCCAGAACTTTTGTAAAGATTCTTGGAGCCGTAGCTAATCCGAAGGGAAGAGCTACAAACTGGTAATGCCTGTCTAGAAAAGCAAATCTTAGGTACTGATAATGATCCTTGTGAATCGGTATGTGAAGGTAGGCATCCTTTAAATCCACTGTGGTCATGTACTGACCCTCTTGGATCATGGGAAGGATGGTTCGAATAGTTTCCATTTTGAATGATGGAACTCTTAGAAATTTGTTTAGGATTTTTAAGTCCAAGATTGGTCTGAAGGTTCCCTCTTTCTTGGGAACCACAAATAGATATGAATAGAATCCCTGCCCGTGTTCTGTCCGCGGAACTGGGTGGATCACCCCCATTAGTAAAAGGTCTTGTGCGCAGCGTAGAAACGCCTCTTTCTTTATTTGGTTTGCTGATAACCTTGAAAGATGAAATCTCCCTTGTGGAGGAGAAGTTTTGAAGTCCAGGAGATATCCCTGAGATATGATCTCCAACGCCCAGGGATCCTGGACATCTCTTGCCCAAGCCTGGGCGGAGAGAGAAAGTCTGCCCCCCACTAGATCCGTTTCCGGATAGGGGGCCCTCTCTTCATGCTGTCTTGGGGGCAGCAGCAGGTTTCTTGGCCTGCTTGCCCTTGTTCCAGGACTGGTTAACTTTCCAGCCCTGCCTGTAACGAGCAACAGCTCCTTCCTGTTTTGGAGCGGAGGAAGTTGATGCTGCTCCAGCCTTGAAGTTACGAAAGGCACGAAAATTAGACTGTTTGGCCTTTGATTTGGCCCTGTCCTGAGGTAGAGCATGGCCCTTACCTCCTGTAATGTCAGCTATAATTTCTTTCAAGCCGGGCCCGAATATGGTCTGCCCTTTGAAAGGAATATTAAGCAATTTAGATTTAGAAGTCACGTCAGCTGACCAGGATTTAAGCCATAGCGCTCTGCGCGCTTGGATGGCGAATCCGGAGTTCTTAGCCGTAAGTTTGGTTAAATGTACGACGGCATCAGAAACAAATGCGTTAGCTAGCTTAAGTGCTTTAAGCTTGTTCATAATTTCATCCAATGGAGCTGTGTGAATGGCCTCTTCCAGAGACTCAAACCAGAATGCCGCCGCAGCAGTGACAGGCGTGATGCATGCAAGGGGCTGTAAGATAAAACCTTGTTGAACAAACATTTTCTTAAGGTAACCCTCTTATTTCTTATCCATTGGATCTGAAAAGGCACAACTATCCTCCACCGGGATAGTGGTACGCTTAGCTAAAGTAGAAACTGCTCCCTCCACCTTAGGGACCGTCTGCCATAAGTCTCGTGTGGTGGCGTCTATAGGAAACATTTTCCTAAATATGGGAGGAAGGGAAAAGGGCACACCAGGTCTATCCCACTCCTTGCTAATAATCTCTGTAAGCCTTTTAGGTATAGGAAACACGTCAGTACACACCGGTACCGCATAGTATCTATCCAACCTACATAATTTTTCTGGAATTGCAACCGTGTTACAATCATTCAGAGCCGCTAATACCTCCCCTAGCAATATGCGGAGGTTCTCAAGCTTAAATTTAAAATTAGAAATCTCTGAATCCAGTCTCCCTGGATCAGATCCGTCACCCACAGAATGAAGCTCTCCGTCTTCACGTTCTGCAAACTGTGACGCAGTATCTGATATGGCTCTCACCTCATCCGCACGCTCTGTCCTTAACCCAGAGCTATCGCGCTTGCCTCTTAATTCTGGCAATTTAGATAATACTTCTGTCATAACAGTAGCCATGTCTTGCAAAGTGATTTGTAAGGGCCTCCCTGATGTACTTGGCGCCACAAAATCACGCACCTCCTGAGCGGGAGGCGAAGGTACTGACACGTGAGGAGAGTTAGTCGGCATAACTTCCCCCTCGTTGTCTGGTGATAATTTCTTTACATGTAAAGATTGACTTTTATTTAAAGTAGCATCAATGCAATTAGTACATAAATTTCGATTAGGCTCCACATTGGCCTTTAAACATAGTGAACAAAGAGATTCATCTGTGTCAGACATGTTTAAACAGACTAGCAATGAGACTAGCAAGCTTGGAAATACTTTTCTAAATAAATTTACAAGCAATATAAAAAACGCTACTGTGCCTTTAAGAAGCACAAAAAGCTGTCGCAGTTGAAATAACAGTGAACCAAAATAGTTATAGCAACCAATTTTTCACAGTAAATGTATTAAGTTAGCAAAGGATTGCACCCACCAGCAAATGGATGATTAACCCCTTAATACCCAAAAACGGATTAACAATTTAATAATTAACGTTTTTCTCACAGTCAAAACACACTGTCACAGGTCTGCTGTGACTGATTACCTCCCTCAAAATGAATTTTGAAGACCCCTGAGCTCTCTAGAGACGATCTGGATCATGGAGGATGAAGTAGACAGATTGTGACTGAATTTTTACTGCGCAAAAAAGCGCTAAAATAGGCCACTCCCACTCATATTACAACAGTGGGGAAGCTCAGAAAACTGTTTCTATGCAGAAAACAAAGATGGCCATGTGGTAAAAATCATGCCCCAATAAGTTTTATCACCAAGTACCTCACAAAAAACGATTAACATGCCAGTAAACGTTTTAAACATACATTTGAAAGTTATGTATTATTATTAATAAGCCTGCTACCAGTCGTTTTTACTGCAGTTAAGGCTCATACATTATTTCAATATTAACAGTATTTTCAGAGTCAATTCCATTCCTTAGAAAAATACATTCAGTGTACACACACTCATCAGCCTAATACCAGTCGCTATCACTGCATTTAAGGCTGAACTTACTTTACATTGGTATCAGCAGTATTTTCTCAGTCAATTCCATTCCTCAGAAAAATAATTACTGCACATACCTCATTTGCAGGGGGGCCCTGCATGCTATTCCCCTTCTCTGAAGTTACCTCACTCCTCAGATGAGAACAGCCAGTGGATCTTAGTTACGCCTGCTAAGATCATAGAAAACGCAGGCAGATTCTTCTTCTAATGCTGCCTGAGAATAAACAGCACACTCCGGTGCCATTTAAAATAACAAACTTTTGATTGTAGAAATAAACTAAGTTAAAAAACACCACAGACCTCTCACAGCGACCTATCTAGTTAGGCTGCAAGAGAATGACTGAATATGACATGTGAGGGGAGGAGCTATGTAGCAAGCTCTGCTGGGTGATCCTCTTGCAGCTTCCTGTTAGGAAGAGATATATTCCATAAGTAATGGATGACCCGTGGACTGACTACACTTAACAAGAGAAACTACATTTAAACACCAAAAAACTCTTAACCATCTCCGTGGAGATGTTGCCTGTGCAACGGCAAAGAGAATGACTGGGGTGGGCGGAGCCTAGGAGGGACTATATGGCCAGCTTTGCTGGGACTCTTTGCCATTTCCTGTTGGGGAAGAGATATTCCCACAAGTAAGGATGACGCCGTGGACCGGACACACCAATGTTGGAGAAATCTAGCACAAACTTACTTCACCACCTCCATAGGAGGCAAAGTTTGTAAAACTGAATTGTGGGTGTGGTGGGGGATGTATTTATAGGCATTTTGAGGTTTGGGAAACTTTGCCCCTCCTGGTAGGAATGTATATCCCATACGTCACTAGCTCATGGACTCTTGCCAATTACATGAAAGAAAAGGCTCCTTTTATAGCGGAGCAGTGATTTAACAAGGTCTCACATGCAGTTCAAAAGGCTCATCAGTGTGCAGGTTAAGAAGCTCCCCTTTCAGAGACTTGCTTCACTTACCGGGTTGCTGTGGGGGCGGGGCGTCTGCTACTGAGAAGGGAGGTTGTGAAGTGTCTGCAGAATTTCTTCTTAACCTGCACGCTGCCAGAACTGATGAGCCTTTTGAACTGCATGTGAGATACCTATTTAAATGATTCACTGCCCCACTATAAAAGGAGCCTTTTTGCTGCTATTTCATCCGAAACGTGTTGCTTCTTGTTTTGGCCTAGTTAGGCCACCGTAGTCTGTAGCATCAGACCATTTCCAGACAAGCAATCTAGACGCGGACACAGCGTCCCCCTGGAACGGAGCGGTTTACAGATATCTTAAACTAATTCTCAACTGCATTATCAAAATTGATGTGATAACACAGTGTTGGAAGAAATTTGTTTCTATCATACAGCATTGGATATCCTTTTAATGGAATCTATATGAGATAAGGAATCTCTCTAAGAGACTATTTTCTTAGCTTTTCTGCTTTCTTGCACAATAACATTGTCAGCTATTTGCATAATAACTGTCTGCTTATGCAAAGCAATATTTGCAACAAAATATAACCCCAACTGCAACATTTTCATTATAGCACAACTTTGTCTGCACTAATTGTGTATACTAACTTACATTTGGCTTTCGCAATGCTAATTGTGTCTGCTTTTATTTAACCGTTTGTCCACACACCAGAATATATTCAACTATTATTCAATTGTTATTTTATTGTTTTTATTATTTTGTTTGTATCATCACAATCGTATGTTTTGCATCTCTGATTGCGCTATTGAATTTATTGTATACCTTTTATATATACCAATTCACCATACACTAACCCACTGTGTATACTAACCTATTTTTATTTGAATGTATTGTATTTTTAAAGAGCCTCTTTTAATCTGTTGTCATATGTTACTATATTGACTATCTTTTAATATAATTTCATATAATTAAACTTATCTTATTAAATAGAATCGCCCTGTTGATTTAGCTTTAGTGTCAGTTTTTTGGCCTTTAGCGCAGGAAGATCTATTTATTAACTTGTTAATATTTCCTTGGGGATTATATTAATCATCCTGTTTGCCTTGTGTTGGCGTTGCTCCTTCCCCTCTATTTTCAGCACTTTCTCTTTTTTGTAAGCACTATGAAGTTTGCAGTTTACTACATATAAAGCCCAGATATATGTCCAAGTCAAGAAGAAATTAAGTAAACAGAAAGGCAGAGTTCTTAAAAGTTTAAATAGAAACAAACTAAAGGAGTAGATAAGTAAGAAGGGTCTCTGGTACAACTGTTGAAATTTACTTTCTTTATATGGTGAATACCAACTTAAAGTGAAAGTTAATTTTATGCCTACACATTAATGCCATACATTAATCATCTAAACACTAATACAGTCGCTAACGTTTCCCCCCCAAATCCTTGTTATTTTTTAAATAGTATGTTTCATTACATACAGTTTTTTCCCATCCTCCACCCATCTGCTCATTTCCTACTTTTTCAGTTTCACACGTAAGAGCGGTCCCACCCGCTCATACGTGTTCATCCGTGCGCGTTCCTGTGAATTCTCTCTTATTGCTAGCTTCAGATCCCGGAACGTTAATCCGAAATTCTTGATCACGGAGATAATGCGTGTCTCATGAACACGCTTCTATAGAGGCCGAGAATTCCGTGAGACACGCATGCATATTTTTAAAGGATGGGTGTATTGCGAGTCTGTTGGGACGCCAGTGGGGGACCAATGAAAAAAAAAGTAAATTTATGCTTAACTGATAAATTAATTTCTTTTACGATATGACGAGTCCACGGATTTCATCCTTACTTGTAGGATATTAACCTCCTGCTAACAGGAAGTGGTAAAGAGCTGTATATATAGCCCCTCCCTTCCCCTCCACCCTCAGTCATTCGGCTGAAGGTATAGGAAGAGAAAAGGAAAGGCTAAAAGGTGCAGAGGTGACTGAAGTTTACAAAAAATATAAAGAAAAACTGTCTTAAAAAGAACAGGGTGGGCCGTGGACTCGTCATATCGTAAAAGAAATTAATTTATCAGGTAAGCATAAATTTACTTTTCTTTTACAAAGATATGACGAGTCCACGGATTTCATCCTTACTTGTGAGAAACCAATACAAAAGCAAAAGGACACGGATGAAAGGGAGGGACAAGACAGGAACCTAAACAGAAGGCACCACTGCTTGAAGAACCTTTCTCCCAAAAATAGCCTCAGAAGAAGCAAAAGTATCAAATTTGTAAAAAGTGTGAAGGGACGACCAAGTCACAGCCTTACAAATCTGTTCAACAGATGCATCGTTTTTAAAGGCCCATGTGGAAGCCACAGCCCTAGTAGAATGAGCCGCCCTCTGCACCTCCTGTGGTGCCTACCTGCCCCCAGAGTACTTCGGAATGAATAGCCAACACTCCAGGCCAGAGACTACTGTCTAGGAGCAACCTGAGTTACTGCTTGCTGCTCCTCTGTCAGAAGGAAGTGCCCATCTGGCCGAAGTTGGAGTAGGCCCAAACACAACCGTATGGGAAGCGGTTTTTCATACAGCTAAGTGGAACACAAAACACACCCCAGCAAGTCATGCTGGATATATAATAAAAAATAGCTCAATCATATAACTGTTTATCGATGTAAAGCCCTTATGCCTCTCCCAGAGTGTCATATCATGCCCTTACGTCAGAAATATAAAATAAAAACAAGTGACTCCAGTAACACCCTTCTGTGAAACAGGTCTACTGCTTACCCCATTCCCATATAGGGAAATAAATGCCAGTAAGTTCTGATATATCAAGTCTCTTCAGAAATAAAAGGCTGCACATACCTTAATGCTGCTTGTAGCATGAAACCGGTCTCCACACTGAAGATGTCTCATGGGTTACCTTCTGAAGTCTTGTAGGGACCAGCGTGGATCTTAGTTACAACTGCTAAGATCATCAACTTCAGGGCAGAAATCTTCTTCCATAACACAGAGGAAAATAGTACACACCGGTACCATTTAAAATAAAAAAAACTTTGGGAGCTATCTGCCGAACGGACCAGTAGCTTTCTGCAGAGGCTCCTGCTAAATTTGCACAGTTTGGCCAAATAAACCACTATATTCTACTTTAATTTATTAATAAATCTAAGACATTGCTGAGCTGGTTTGCCCTATTGCCCTGATCTAACGCCTTATTGCCAATTGGAAGCAGTAAGAAGAGAGGCAATTTTCGGCTGGACATTGTTACCCTGACCCACAGACTTGGGTGCTCTTGTTTGGGATCCCGGATTGCAGACCACCTGCCTGACCGCCAATTGACGGTAAATAGCAAGCATACTACTCCGGAGGGCAACGGGAGTACACAGCAGTCCCGAGTATACCTGTTGCAGCATGATCTTCTGTTTGCGCTACCCCGGCAAGATGATGAAGGGAGCCCTGAAACTGATTACTTGCCTGCTTATCTTCGACATCTACGCTCGGAGCTGTCCGAGTTAGAGGGCTGCCAACTAATCTACAATATACAGAGGGGAAGCTGGTGGCTGCGAAAAGCCGCCATCTTGGTTGCGGCCCTGGAGCTGCTGCATTAACGGCGGAGCACACTAGGAGAGCTAATCCACTCACAGCACAAACCTTTAGTAAGAGTGAGGATCGGGAGAGGTGGAGGTTGATATCGGAGGACTCCTGGCGATTTATACGTCAGGCAGCTGGACAAGGTAAATGTGCAGCATCTCAGGAGGATATAGTACTATATAGTATATACTGGCAGGTTTCCTTTTTTTGGGCCCCAATAATATAGCCTCTATTTACAATAGACACTTCAGTGGCTACTAAGACAGGGCTTAAGATATATGAGCTTGTCATACCAGAGACTAATCCTAAGCCAAAGTCTGATACCAGCTAGCACATTTTAACACACAGTTGAGGATCCGCTCATTGCTACACTGTATCCCCTCCATTTCCTGCTGACCTGAGTCAGCAGGTCATATCCCACTATCCCTCTCCGACTTCATCCAGTGTGGACACTTGCCCTGGGGATAAGAGACAGTCTCAGCGACACAATAACTTTGAATTGGATTGGCGGGGTCTGCTCTGGTCTAATCTGCTTAGGAGTGAGTAGATGTAAGCAGGATAATGCCTGCATGAAGGGGCTTGTCTGGATGGTCTGACAGAAACATAATGACAAATACCAAAGAACTTTTTTTTCTTATTATTACAGCAAGGCCCTTGCTTTCAATAAGACATTTAAGTGAGCTACCAATATGTATTATAGCAAATGACAAGGGCAATACAGATAAAATGAGTGAAGACCACAAATGAACGGCGGGTGGATGCTGGTGTATAAATTTGTTTGTGCATAAAAAGCTAACTTGCAGAGGTTGGGAGAGCAGCCGACCTTTTTCCCTTCATGCTGAGAGAGGGAACTATATATATATCTCAGAGGAGCGCATTAAGCAATCTCGTCACCTTACAGTGACTTAGAGATACTCATTATCATTTCCCTATTACACTAGATGAGTGAAGAGACTAACTCTACATCTCTATACAGCTGACGGCAAGGCCTAATTACAATATTGTGAACTTTCATCAGCTTCTGCACTCATGTCCACCAGAAAACGCTCCAAGAGTGATAAAGTTGCGAAATCCATATCGATGGATACATTTTTCAAATCACCTAAACTACCTAAAGTCCCAGGATGACCTTGCAGCTGAGATGGAAGAAGATATGGAGTCTGAAACTGAGGTAGGCTCTGAAGATATGATACCTGTGACGAGAGCAGACCTACAGTCCTTGGTCTCTAAACAGGACATAACATCCAATTTCGAAAATGGACAGTTTTCAGGCGACGGTCACCAGCAGTCTCACTGAGATTATCAGGCCCATTTATCAAGCTCCGTATGGAGCTTGAAGGGCCGTGTTTCTGGCGAGTCTTCAGACTCGCCAGAAACACAACTTATGAAGCAGCGGTCTAAAGATCGCTGCTCCATAACCCTGTCCGCCTGCTCTGAACAGGCGGACAGGAATCGCCGGACATCAACCCGATCGAATACGATCGGGTTGATTGACAGCTCCCTGCTGGCGGCCAATTGGCCGCGAGTCAGCAGGGGGCGGCGTTGCACAAGCAGCTCTTGTGAGCTGCTGGTGCAATGTTAAATGCGGAGAGCGTATTGCTCTCCGCATTTAGCGAGGTCTTGCGGACCTGATCCGCAGTGTCTGATCAGGTCCGCAAGCCCTTTGATAAATGGGCCTGTAAGAATGAGATCTCGGAACTGGGAAACCGTGTATACTCTCTAGAAACAGCTACAGATGAAATGGGGGAAGAAGTTACTGCAGTATCGGAGACTCTGGCTTCACAACAACAAGCAATAATGGAGCTGGAGGAGAAGATAGAAGATATGGAAAACAGAAGCAGAAGGTCTAACATTAGACTTAAAGTAATCCCAGAGACCATAATGGCTGAAGAGCTTCCCATATATATCCAGCAATTGTTTCAAGCTATCTTGGGAGCACCAAATGACTCAGAATACCCAATAGAAAACACAATTTATGCTTACCTGATAAATTTATTTCTCTTGTGGTGTATCCAGTCCACGGATCATCCATTAATTGTGGGATATTCTCCTTCCCAACAGGAAGTTGCAAGAGGATACCCACAGCAGAGATGTTATATAGCTCCTCCCCTAACTGCCATATCCAGTCATTCGACCGAAACAAGCCGAGAAAGGAGTGGTGACTGTAGTTTAATCTAAAATTTTGACCTGCCTTAAAATGACAGGGCGGGCCGTGGACTAGATACACCACAAGAGAAATAAATTTATCAGGTAAGCATAAATTGTGTTTTCTCTTGTAAGGTGTATCCAGTCCACGGATCATCCATTACTTGTGGGATACCAATACCAAAGCTAAAGTACACGGATGAAGGGAGGGACAAGGCAGGTACTTAAACGGAAGGTACCACTGCCTGTAAAACCTTTCTCCCAAAAATAGCCTCCGAAGAAGCAAAAAGTATCAAATTTGTAGAATTTGGAAAAAGTATGAAGCGAAGACCAAGTCTCCACCTTGCAAATCTGTTCAACAGAAGCCTCATTTTTAAAGGCCCAAGTGGAAGCCACAGCTTTAGTAGAATGAGCTGAAATCCTTTCAGGAGGCTGCTGTCCAGCAGTCTCATAGGCTAAGCGGATTATGCTTCTTAGCCAAAAAGAAAGGGGTTGCCGAAGCCTTTTGACCTCTTCTCTGTCCAGAGTAAACAAACAAAGCAGATGTTTGACGAAAATCTTTAGTAGCTTGTAAGTAAAACTTTAAAGCACAAACCACGTCCAGATTATGTAAAAGACGTTCCTTCTTTGAAGAAGGATTAGGACACAATGATGGAACAACAATCTCTTGATTGATATTTTTAGTAGATACCACCTTAGGCAAAAACCCAGGTTTTGTACGCAGAACTACCTTATCTGCATGGAAAATCAGATAAGGAGAATCACATTGTAAAGCAGATAACTCGGAGACTCTACGAGCCGAGGAAATAGCCATCAAAAAAAAAACTTTCCAAGATAAAAGCTTGATATCTATGGAATGAAGAGGTTCAAACGGTACCCCTTGAAGAACTTTAAGAACCAAATTTAAGCTCCATGGGGGAGCAACAAGTTTAAACACAGGCTTGATTCTAACTAACGCCTGACAAAACGCCTGGAACATCCGCCAGACGCTTGTGCAAAAGAATAGACAGTGCAGAGATCTGTCCCTTCAAAGAACAAGCTGATAATCCTTTCTCCAAACCCTCTTGGAGAAAAGATAATAGCCTGGGAATCCTAACCTTACTCCATGAGTAATTCTTGGATTCATACCAATAAAGATATTTACGCCATATCTTGTGGTAGATTTTCCTGGTAACAGGCTTTCGTGCCTGTATTAAGGTATCAATGACAGACTCGGAGAAGCCACGCTTTGATAAAATCAAGCGTTCAATCTCCATGCAGTCAGTCTCAGAGAAATTAGATTTGGATGATTGAAAGGACCTTGAAGTAGAAGGTCTCGTCTCAAAGGCAGAGTCCAAGGTGGAAAGGAGGACATGTCCACTAGGTCTGCATACCAGGTCCTGTGTGGCCACGCAGGCGCTATCAAAATCACCGATGCTCTCTCCTGCTTGATTTTGGCAATCAGTCGAGGGAGCAGAGGAAACGGTGGAAACACGTAAGCCAGGTTGAAAGACCAAGGCGCTGCTAGAGCATCTATCAGCGTCGCTTCCGGGTCCCTGGACCTGGATCCGTAATAAGGAAGCTTGGCATTCTGGCGAGACGCTATGAGATCCAGTTCTGGTTTGCCCCAACGATGAATCAATTGAGCAAACACCTCCGGATGGAGTTCCCACTCCCCCGGATGAAAAGTCTGACGACTTAGAAAATCCGCCTCCCAGGTCTCTACACCTGGGATATGGATCGCTGATAGGTGGCAAGAGTGTTTCTCTGCCCAGGGAATTATTTTGGAGACTTCTAACATCGCTAAGGGACTCCTTGTTCCCCCTTGATGGTTGATGTAAGCCACAGTCGTGATGTTGTCCGACTGAAATCTGATGAACCTCAGGGTTGTTAACTGAGGCCAAGCCTGAAGAGCATTGAATATTGCCCTCAATTCCAGAATATTTATTGGGAGGAGTTTCTCCTCCTGAGTCCACGATCCCTGAGCCTTCAGGGAGTTCCAGACTGCACCCCAACCTAGAAGGCTGGCATCTGTCGTTACTATTGTCCAATCTGGCCTGCGAAAGGTCATACCTTTGGACAGATGGACCCAAGATAGCCACCAGAGAAGAGAATCTCTGGTCTCCTGATCCAGATTTAGTAAAGGGGACAAATCTGTGTAATCCCCATTCCACTGACTGAGCATGCATAATTGCAGCGGTCTGAGATGTAGGCACGCAAACGGAACTATGTCCATTGCCGCTACCATTAAGCCGATTACCTCCATGCACTGAGCCACCGAAGGGCACGGAATAGAGTGGAGAACACGGCAAGAATTTAGAAGTTTTGATAACCTGGACTCCGTCAGGTAAATTTTCATCTTTACAGAATCTATCAGAGTCCCTAGGAAGGAGACTCTTGTGAGTGGGGACAGAGAACTCTTCTCCTCGTTCACTTTCCACCCGTGCGACCTCAGAAAAGCCAGAACTATGTCCGTATGGGACTTGGCAATTTGGAAATTTGACGCCTGTATCAGGATGTCGTCTAGATAAGGGGCCACTGCTATGCCCCGCGGCCTTAGAACCGCCAGAAGCGACCCCAGAACCTTTGTAAAAATTCTTGGGGCTGTAGCTAACCCGAAGGGAAGAGCCACAAACTGGTAATGCCTGTCCAGAAAGGCAAACCTTAGGAACCGATGATGATCTTTGTGTATCGGAATGTGAAGGTAAGCATCCTTTAGGTCCACCGTAGTCATATATTGACCCTCCTGGATCATAGGTAGGATGGTCCGAATAGTTTCCATTTTGAATGATGGAATTGTTTAAGATCTTTAGATCTAAGATTGGTCTGAAGGTTCCCTCTTTTTTGGGAACCACAAACAGATTTGAGTAAAATCCCTGTCCCTCTTTTGGAACTGGATGGATCACTCCCATAACTAGGAGGTCTTGCACACAGTGTAAGAATGCCTCTTTCTTTATCTGGTTGACAGATAATCGTGAAAGGTGAAATCTCCCTTGTGGAGGAGAAACCTTGAAGTCCAGAAGATACCCCTGAGATATAATCTCCAACGCCCAGGGATCCTGAACATCTCTTGCCCATGCCTGAGTGAAGAGAGAAAGTCTGCCCCCTACTAGATCCGTTACCGGATAGGGGGCCGTTCCTTCATGCTGTCTTAGAGGCAGCAGCAGGCTTTTTGGCCTGCTTGCCTTTGTTCCAGGACTGGTTAGGTTTCCAGGCCGGCTTGGACTGAGCAAAAGTTCCCTCTTGTTTTGTAGCAGAGGAAGTTGATGCTGCACTTGCCTTGAAGTTTCGAAAGGCACGAAAATTAGACTGTTTGGCCCTTGATTTGGACCTGTCCTGAGGAAGGGCATGACCCTTACCTCCAGTAATGTCAGCAATAATTTCCTTCAACCCAGGCCCGAATAGGGTCTGCCCCTTGAAAGGAATGTTAAGTAGTTTAGACTTTGAGGTCACGTCAGCTGACCGCGATTTAAGCCATAGCAAATCCAGAATCCTTAGCCGTTAGTTTAGTCAAATGAACAATGGCATCAGAAACAAAAAGAATTAGCTAGCTTAAGTGCTCTAAGCTTGTTAAGTACGTCCTCCAATGGAGTCGTTGTCTGTAAAGCCTCTTCCAGAGACTCAAACCAGAACGCCGCAGCAGCAGTGACAGGAGCAATGCATGCAAGGGGCTGCAGGATAAAACCTTGTTGAATAAACATTTTCTTAAGGTAACCCTCTAATTTTTTATCCATAGGATCTGAAAAAACACAACTGTCCTCGACAGGGATAGTAGTACGCTTTGCTAAAGTATAAACTGCTCCCTCCACCTTAGGGACCGTCTGCCAAAAGTCCCGTGTGGTGGCGTCTATGGGAAACATTTTTCTAAAAATAGGAGGGGGGGGGGGGGGAAAACGGCACACCGGGTCTATCCCACTCTTTATTAATAATTTCGTAAACCTTTTAGGTATTGGAAAAACCTCAGTACACACCGGCACTGCAAAGTATTTATCCAGTCTACACAATTTCTCTGGCACTGCAATTGTGTCACAGTCATTCAGAGCAGCTAAAACCTCCCTAAGCAAAACACGGATGTTCTCAAGCTTAAATTTAAAAGTAGAAATATCAGAATCAGGTTTCCCAGAGTCAGAGATATCCCCCACAGACTGAAGCTCTCCTTCAGCTTCCAGCATATTGTGAGGCAGTATCAGACAAGGGCCTTAAAGCGTCTGTATGCTGTGTATTACACCTAACACCAGAGCTATCACGCTTTCCTCTAAAATCAGGTAGTCTGGCTAATACCGCTGACAGTGTATTATCCATGACTGCCGCCATATCTTGTAAAGTAATCGCTATGGGCGCCCTAGATGTACTTGGCGCCATTTGAGCGTGAGTCCCTTGAGCGGGAGTCAAAGGGTCTGACACGTGGGGAGAGTTAGTCGGCATAACTTCCCCCTCGCCAGAATCCTCTGTGATAAATTTTTTAAAGACAAAAGCTGATCTTTATTGTTTAAAGTGAAATCAATACATTTAGTACACATTCTCATATGGGGTTCCACCATGGCTTCTAAACATAATGAACAAGGAGTTTCCTCTATGTCAGACATGTTTGTACAGACTAGCAATGAGACTAGCAAGCTTGGAAAACACTTTAAATCAAGTTAACAAGCAAATATAAAAAACGGTACTGTGCCTTTAAGAGAAACAAATTTTGTCAAAATTTGAAAAACAGTGAAAAAAGGCAGTAAATCCAACGAAATTTTTACAGTGTATGTAATAGGTTAGCAGAGCATTGCACCCACTTGCAAATAGATGATTAACCCCTTAATGCAAAAAACGGATAAAAAAAACGAATTAAACGTTTTTTAAACAGTCACAACTGCCACAGCTCAACGGTGGCCCTACCTTCCTCAATAAACGACTTTTGAAGCCTTTAGAGCCCTTCAGAGAGGTCCTATAGCATGCAGGGGACTGCTGAGGGAAGCTGAATATCTCTGTCTGTAATTTTAACTGCGCAAAAAGTGCTAAAATAGGCCCCTCCCACTCATACTACAACAGTGGAAAGCCTCAGGAAACTGTTTTTAGGCAAAATCAAGCCAGCCATGTGGAAAAAACATAATTTATGTAAGAACTTCCCTGATAAATTCATTTCTTTCATATTAGCAAGAGTCCATGAGCTAGTGACGTATGGGATATACATTCCTACCGGGAGGGGCAAAGTTTCCCAAACCTCAAAATGCCTATAAATACACCCCTCACCACACCCACAAATCAGTTTAACGAATAGCCAAGAAGTGGGGTGATAAGAAAAAAGTGCGAAAGCATAAAAAATAAGGAATTGGAATAATTGTGCTTTATACAAAAAAATCATAACCACCACAAAAAAAGGGTGGGCCTCATGGACTCTTGCTAATATGAAAGAAATGAATGTATCAGGTAAGTTCTTACATAAATTATGTTTTCTTTCATGTAATTAGCAAGAGTCCATGAGCTAGTGACGTATGGGATAATGACTACCCAAGATGTGGATCTTTCCACGCAAGAGTCACTAGAGAGGGAGGGATAAAATAAAGACAGCCAATTCCTGCTGAAAATAATCCACACCCAAAAATAAAGTTTAAATGAAAACATAAGCAGAAGATTCAAACTGAAACAGCTGCCTGAAGTACTTTTCTACCAAAAACTGCTTCAGAAGAAGAAAACACATCAAAATGGTAGAATTTAGTAAAAGTATGCAAAGAAGACCAAGTTGCTGCTTTGCAAATCTGATCAACCGAAGCTTCATTCCTAAACGCCCAGGAAGTAGAAACTGACCTAGTCGAATGAGCTGTAATCCTCTGAGGCGGAGTTTTACCCGACTCAACATAGGCATGATGAATTAAAGATTTCAACCAAGATGCCAAAGAAATGGCAGAAGCTTTCTGGCCTTTTCTAGAACCGGAAAAGATGACAAATAGAAGTCTTTCGGAAATTCTTAGTAGCTTCAACATAATATTTCAAAGCTCTAACAACATCCAAAGAATGCAATGATTTCTCCTTAGAATTCTTAGGATTAGGGCATAATGAAGGAACTACAATTTCTCTACTAATGTTGTTGGAATTCACAACCTTAGGTAAAAATTCAAAAGAAGTTCGCAACACTGCCTTATCCTGATGAAAAATCAGAAAAGGAGACTCACAAGAAAGAGCAGACAATTCAGAGACTTCTGGCAGAAGAGATGGCCAAAAGGAACAAAACTTTCCAAGAAATGTCCAATGAATGCATAGGTTCAAACGGAGGAGCTTGAAGAGCCCCCAGAACCAAATTCAAACTCCAAGGAGGAGAAATTGACTTAATGACAGGTTTTATACGAACCAAGGCTTGTACAAAACAATGAATATCAGGAAGATTAGCAATCTTTCTGTGAAAAAAAAACAGAAAGAGCAGAGATTTGACCTTTCAAAGAACATGCGGGCAAACCTTTATCTAAACCATCCTGAAGAAACTGTAAAATTCTCGGAATACTAAAAGAATGCCAGGAAAAATGATGAGAAAGACACCAAGAAATATAAGTCTTCCAGACTCTATAATATATCTCTCTAGATACAGATTTACGAGCCTGTAACATAGTATTAATCACAGAGTCAGAGAAACCTCTTTGACCAAGAATCAAGCGTTCAATCTCCATACCTTTAAATTTAAGGATTTGAGATCCTGATGGAAAAAAGGACCTTGCGACAGAAGGTCTGGTCTTAACGGAAGAGTCCACGGTTGGCAAGAGGCCATCCGGACAAGATCCGCATACCAAAACCTGTGAGGCCATGCTGGAGCTACCAGCAGAACAAACGAGCATTCCTTCAGAATCTTGGAGATTACTTTTGGAAGAAGAACTAGAGGCGGAAAGATATAGGCAGGATGATACTTCCAAGGAAGTGATAATGCATCCACTGCCTCCGCCTGAGGATCCCGGGATCTGGACAGATACCTGGGAAGTTTCTTGTTTAGATGAGAAGCCATCAGATCTATTTCTGGAAGTTCCCACATTTGAACAATCTGAAGAAATACCTCTGGGTGAAGAGACCATTCGCCCGGATGCAACGTTTGGCGACTGAGATAATCCGCTTCCCAATTGTCTATTCCTGGAATATGAACCGCAGAGATTAGACAGGAGCTGAATTCCGCCCAAACCAGAATTCGAGATACTTCTTTCAAGGAGGGACTGTGAGTCCCTCCTTGATGATTGATGTATGCCACAGTTGTGACATTGTCTGTCTGAAAACAAATGAACGATTCTCTCTTCAGAAGAGGCCAAGACTGAAGAGCTCTGAAAATTGCACGGAGTTCCAAAATATTGATCGGTAATCTCACCTCCTGAGATTCCCAAACCCCTTGTGCTGTCAGAGACCCCCACACAGCTCCCCAACCTGTAAGACTTGCATCTGTTGAAATTACAGTCCAGGTCGGAAGAACAAAAGAAGCCCCCTGAACTAAACGATGGTGATCTGTCCACCACGTCAGAGAGTGTCGTACAATCGGTTTTAAAGATATTAATTGAGATATCTTTGTGTAATCCCTGCACCATTGGTTCAGCATACAGAGCTGAAGAGGTTGCATGTGAAAACGAGCAAAGGGGATCGCGTCCAATGCAGCAGTCATAAGACCTAGAATTTCCATGCATAAGGCTACCGAAGGGAATGATTGTGACTGAAGGTTTCAACAAGCTGAAATCAATTTTAGACTTCTCTTGTCTGTCAAAGACAGAGTCATGGACACTGAATCTATCTGGAAACCCAAAAAGGTTACCCTTGTCTGAGGAATCAATGAACTTTTTAGTGAATTGATCCTCCAACCATGATTTTGAAGAAACAAAAGTCGATTCGTATGAAATTCTACTAAATGTGAAGACTGAGCAAGTACCAAGATATCGTCCAAATAAGGAAATACCACAATACCCTGTTCTCTGATTACAGATAGAAGGGCACCGAGAACTTTTGTAAAAATTCTTGGAGCTGTTGCTAGGCCAAACGGCAGAGCCACAAACTGGTAATGCTTGTCTAGGAAAGAGAATCTCAGAAACTGATAGTGCGCTGGATGAATCGGAATATGCAGATATGCATCCTGTAAATCTATTGTAGACATATAATGCCCTTGCTGAACAAAAGGCAGGATAGTCCTTACAGTTACCATTTTGAATGTTGGTATCCTTACATAACGATTCAATATTTTTAGATCCAGAACTGGTCTGAAGGAATTCTCCTTCTTTGGTACAATGAAGAGATTCGAATAAAACCCCAGCCCCTGTTCCAGAACTGGAACTGGCATAATTACTCCAGCCAACTCTAGATCTGAAACACATTTCAGAAATGCTTGAGCTTTTGCTGGGTTTACTGGGACACGGGAAAGAAAGAATCTCTTTGCAGGAGGTCTTATCTTGAAACCAATTCTGTACCCTTCTGAAACAATGTTCTGAATCCAAAGATTGTGAACAGAATTGATCCAAATTTCTTTGAAAAAACGTAATCTGCCCCCTACCAGCTGAGCTGGAATGAGGGCCGCACCTTCACGTGGACTTAGAAGCTGGCTTTGCTTTTCTAGAAGGCTTGGATTTATTCCAGACTGGAGATGGTTTCCAAACTGAAACTGCTCCTGAGGATGAAGGATCAGGCTTTTGTTCTTTGTTGAAACGAAAGGAACGAAAACGATTATTAGCCCTGTTTTTACCCTTAGATTTTTTATCCTGTGGTAAAAAAGTTCCTTTCCCACCAGTAACAGTTGAGATAATAGAATCCAACTGAGAACCAAATAATTTATTACCCTGGAAAGAAAGGGAAAGTAGAGTCGATTTAGAAGACATATCAGAATTCCAAGTATTAAGCCATAAAGCTCTTCTAGCTAAAATAGCTAGAGACATAAACCTGACATCAACTCTGATAATATAAAAAATGGCATCACAGATAAAATTATTAGCATGTTGAAGAAGAATAATAATGTTATGAGAATCATGATCTGTTACTTGTTGCGCGAAAGTTTCCAACCAAAAAGTTGAAGCTGCAGCAACATCCGCCAAAGATATAGCAGGTCTAAGAAGATTACCTGAACACAAATAAGCTTTTCTTAGAAAGGATTCAATTTTCCTATCTAAAGGATCCTTAAAGGAAGTACCATCTGCCGTAGGAATAGTAGTACGTTTAGCAAGGGTAGAGATAGCCCCATCAACTTTAGGGATTTTGTCCCAAAATTCTAATCTGTCAGACGGCACAGGATATAATTGCTTAAAACGTTTAGAAGGAGTAAATGAATTACCCAATTTATTACATTCCCTGGAAATTACTTCAGAAACAGCACCAGGAACAGGAAAAACTTCTGGAATAACTACAGGAGATTTAAAGACCTTGTCTAAACTTTTAGATTTAGTATCAAGAGGACCAGAATCCTCAATTTCTAATGCAATTAGGACTTCTTTAAGTAAAGAACGAATAAATTCCATTTTAAATAAATATGAAGATTTATCAGCATCAACCTCTGAAACAGAATCCTCTGAACCAGAAGAATCATTAGAATCAGAATGATGATGTTCATTTAAAAATTCATCTGGATAAAGAGAAGTTTTAAAAGACTTTTTATGTTTACTAGAAGGAGGAATAACAGGCATAGCCTTCTTAATAGATTCAGAAACAAAATCTCTTATGTTATCAGGAACACTCTGAACATTAGATGTTGATGGAACTGCAACAGGTAATGGTATTTTACTAAAGGAAATAATTTCTGCATTAACAAGTTTGTCATGACATTTAATACAAACAACAGCTGGAGGAACAGCTACCAAAAGTTTACAGCAGATACACTTAGCTTTGGTAGTTCCAGCACCAGGCAGCGATTTTCCTGAAGTATCTTCTGGCTCAGATGCAACGTGAGACATCTTGCAATATGTAAGAGAAAAAACAACATATAAAGCAAAATTGATCAAATTCCTTAAATGACAGTTTCAGGAATGGGAAAAAATGCCAAAGAACAAGCTTCTAGCAACCAGAAGCAATGAAAAATGAGACTTAAATAATGTGGAGACAAAAGCGACGCCCATATTTTTTTAGCGCCAAATAAGACGCCCACATTATTTGGCGCCTAAATGCTTTTGGCGCCAAAAATGACGCCACATCCGGAACGCCAACATTTTTGGCGCAAAAGAACGTCAAAAAATGACAACTTCCGGCGAAACGTATGACGCCGGAAACAGAAAAGATTTTTTGCGCCAAAAAAGTCTGCGCCAAGAATGAGGCAATAAAATTAAGCATTTTCAGCCCCCGCGAGCCTAACAGCCCACAGGAAAAAAGTCAAATTTTTTAAGGTAAGAAAAAATGCATCATCCCAAATATGAAACTGACTGTCTGAAAATAAGGAATGTTGAACATCCTGAGTCAAGGCAAATAAATGTTTGAATACATATATTTAGAACTTTATAAAAAAAGCGCCCAACCATAGCTTAGAGTGTCACAGAAAATAAGACTTACTTACCCCAGGACACTCATCTACATGTTTGTAGAAAGCCAAACCAGTACTGAAACGAAAATCAGCAGAGGTAATGGTATATATATATATATATGAGTATATCGTCGATCTGAAAAGGGAGGTAAGAGATGAATCTCTACGACCGATAACAGAGAACCTATGAAATAGACCCCGTAGAAGGAGATCATTGCATTCAAATAGGCAATACTCTCCTCACATCCCTCTGACATTCACTGCACGCTGAGAGGAAAACCGGGCTCCAACCTGTTGCGGAGCGCATATCAACGTAGAATCTAGCACAAACTTACTTCACCACCTCCATAGGAGGCAAAGTTTGTAAAACTGATTTGTGGGTGTGGTGAGGGGTGTATTTATAGGCATTTTGAGGTTTGGGAAACTTAGCCCCTCCTGGTAGGAATGTATATCCCATACGTCACTAGCTCATGGACTCTTGCTAATTACATGAAAGAAAACTAGGCCCCAATAAGTTTTATCACCAAAGCATATATAAAAACGATTAAACATGCCAGCAAACGTTTTATATTGCACATTTCTAAAAGTATATATCTCTAATAGTAAGCCTGATACTAGTCGCTATTAAATCACTGTATTTAGGCTTAACTTACATTAATCCGGTATCAGCAGCATTTTCTAGCAATTCCATCCCTAGAAAAACTTAAAACTGCACATACCTTATTGCAGGATAACCTGCACGCCATTCTCCCTCTGAAGTTACCTCACTCCTCAGACATATGTGAGAACAGCAGTGGATCTTAGTTACTTCTGCTAAGATCATAGAAAACGCAGGCAGATTCTTCTTCTAAATGCTGCCTGAGATAAAATAGTACAACTCCGGTACCATTTAAAAATAATAAACTTGATTGAAGACAAAAACTAACTATATTTCACCACTTTCCGCTTACTACCTCCATCTTTGTTGAGAGTTGCAAGAGAATGACTGGGTATTGCAGTTAGGGGAGGAGCTATATAACAGCTCTGCTGTGGTTATCCTCTTGCAACTTCCTGTTGGGAAGAATATCCCACAAGTAATGGATGATCCGTGGACTGGATACAACTTACAAGAGAAAGAGCCCATAGAGCTCTCAGACCCAAACCCAAGCCAGATCAACCTCCAAGAGACGTCATCACTAAACTTCTACGGTTCCCTGAAAGAGAGAAGATACTTCTGGCAGCCAGACAAAATCCCACATTTAAGTTTCAAGGAAACATAATTCAATTTTTCCAAGAACTTTGCGTTAAAACACTGCAGAGGCGAAATGCACTGCGACCTCTTACTCTCCTTTTGAGGAAAAATTATATCCCATACAGATGGGGCTTCCCCTTTGCACTATATGTGGTGCGAAACGGAAGGACGACAACTATCAAGACAATAGAGGAGATACCAGATGTCTGTAAATTTCTCGATCTAGAACCTCCAGATACCTCAAATGGCGAAATACCAGCACGCTAGCCCGCCTGACTCTACTCCACCACGTTCGAAACCTCAAAGGCTAAAATGGAAGAAAGTCACCAAGAAGAAAGCTAAAACCTGAAATTGCCAGAGCAGAACCATACAAGCTAGGTTAGGGTATCTGTACTCTCTTGTCAACTGCGGGACTCATCCGAACTTTATAACCTCCGAGTTAGGAGAGAGGTTAACCAGATGGACATTCTAAAAAGGACTATTATAGTTTTATCACTCATTAAGAAATGCAACTTGTTATGGTTTCTGGTAAGACCACCTGATTGACACCAATTGTGTTTGTTTTGACATATGTTTATTCTAAAATTATATCAATACCAGTTAATGATGATTTTATTTTTGTTTACATTTGTGTTATATGGAGTTGTAAGACACTGTACATTGATTTTATGCTCGTCAGCGGATGCTGATTTGTTGAGATGCTGGAGGTGGGTAGAGGGCCAAAGACCCCTAGAGCACTGGAAGGGGAGGGACAGCAATCTGTATAATATTGACAACAAGCAGCTATTAGATCCTGTATTACTGCAGACTGTAGGTAGTAAGAGCTTAGCTTAGCAACACGCCAGTGACAATGACATTATTTAGGATTGTACTGATCTCGCACAATACGAGAGGTCTTAACACGGATATTAAAAGAAGGACGGCTATGACTAACTATAGACATTTAAGGGCCACTATCATTTATCTCCAGGAAACCCACTTCCTCAAAAGTACTATTCCAAAATACTGGGCAAAAGACTATCTGCTGCAATATCACTCCACCTTAGACTCAAAAAAAAGGAGTTTCTATTTTGATACACTCATCCATACCATTTACACACAAAGAAACCATATCGGATGCAGAGGGTAGATATCTATTAGTGTCTGGACAGATAGGGGAAGTGGACGTGCTTATGTGTAATGTGTATGCTCCTAATGAGCAACAGGATACATTTTTTGACATTTCACACATACTGACTGGTTGGTCTAGAATGCGAATATTGTTGGCGGGAGACTTCAATATTGATCTTCAGGCATTAGTAAAACAAAGTCCTACCGTACAATCTAAAAAAAAGCAACGTCAAAAAACAGCTGCTAAAAATATAATAGGCCTACTTGGGCAACACACTTTACATGACACTTGGTTGACATTAAATGGAGGCACAACTTTTTACTCATCAGCCCACGATAGCTATACTAAAATAGATTATGTGTTCACTAGTCAGATTTTACAGTCGGCAATACAGTCTTATAGATGTCCACCCCTGTGTGTGGTCTGACCACTCCATTACGCAACTTAGCCTGGGTAATCTCTCAGACCCAAAAAGAATAAAGTCCTGGACATAGGACTCATCTTGTATGAAACACCCACTCATAAAACATAACATACTTGGACATTTGGAAGAGTACCGGCAGATTAACATAGATTCCACAGAGAATTCGATCACGCCTTGGGCGGCACATAAAGTGGTGTTGAGGGGGATCCTGAATAAAGAAAACATAATTTATGTAAGAAAATACCTGATAAATTCATTTCTTTCATATTAGCAAGAGTCCATGAGCTAGTGACGTATGGGATATACATTCCTACCGGGAGGGGCAAAGTTTCCCAAACCTCAAAATGCCTATAAATACACCCCTCACCACATCCACAATTCAGTTTAACGAATAGCCAAGAAGTGGGGTGATAAGAAAGGAGCGAAAGCATCAAAAATAAGGAATTGGAATAATTGTGCTTTATACAAAAAAATCATAACCACCACAAAAAAGGGTGGGCCTCATGGACTCTTGCTAATATGAAAGAAATGAATTTATCAGGTAAGTTCTTACATAAATTATGTTTTCTTTCATGTAATTAGCAAGAGTCCATGAGCTAGTGACGTATGGGATAGCAGATACCCAAGATGTGGAACTTCCACGCAAGAGTCACTAGAGAGGGAGGGATAAAATAAAGACAGCCAATTCCGCTGAAAAAATAATCCACAACCCAAATCAAAAGTTTTAATCTTATAATGAAAAAAACTGAAATTATAAGCAGAAGAATCAAACGGAAACAGCTGCCTGAAGTACTTTTCTACCAAAAACTGCTTCAGAAGAGAAAACATCAAAATGGTAGAATTTAGTAAAAGTATGCAAAGAAGACCAAGTTGCTGCTTTGCAAATCTGATCAACAGAAGCTTCATTCCTAAAAGCCCAGGAAGTAGAAACTAACCTAGTAGAATGAGCCGTAATCCTTTGAGGCAGGGACTTACCTGACTCCACATAAGCATGATGAATCAAAGACTTTAACCAAGATGCCAAAGAAATGGCAGAAGCTTTCTGACCTTTACTAGAACCAGAAAAGATAACAAATAGACTAGAAGTCTTTCTGAAATCTTTAGTAGCTTCAACATAATATTTCAAAGCTCTTACTACATCCAAAGAATGTAAAGATCTCTCCAGAGAATTCTTAGGAATAGGACACAATGAAGGGACAACAATTTCTCTACTAATGTTGTTAGAATTCACAACCTTAGGTAAAAATTTAAATGAAGTCCGCAACACCGCCTTATCCTGATGAAAAATCAGAAAAGGAGATTCACAAGAAAGAGCAGATAAATCAGAAACTCTTCTAGCAGAAGAGATGGCCAAAAGGAACAAAACTTTCCAAGAAAGTAAATTAATATCCAGAGAATGCATAGGTTCAAACGGAGGAGCCTGTAAAGCCGTCAGAACCAAATTAAGACTCCAAGGAGGAGAGATTGACTTAATGACAGGTTTGATACGAACCAAAGCCTGTATAAAACAATGAATATCAGGAAGATTAGCAATCTTTCTGTAAAAAAGAACAGAAAGAGCAGAGATTTGTCCTTTCAAAGAACTTGCAGACAAACCTTTATACAAACCATCCTGAAGAAACTGTAAAATTCTAGGAATTCTAAAAGAATGCCAGGAGAATTTATGAGAAGAACACCAAGAAATGTAAGTCTTCCATACTCGATAATAAATCTTCCTAGACACAGATTTACGAGCCTGTAACATAGTATTAATTACTGAGTCAGAGAAACCTCTATGACTAAGAATTAGGCGTTTAAATTTAATGATTTGAGATCCTGATGGAAAAATGGGCCTTGAGATAGAAGGTCTGGTCTTAACGGAAGTGTCCAAGGTTGGCAACTGGCTATCCGAATGAGATCCGCATACCAAAACCTGTGAGGCCATGCTGGAGCCACCAGCAGTACAAATGAACGTTCCATTAGAATTTTGGAAATCACTTTTGGAAGAAGAACTAGAGGCGGAAAGATATAGGCAGGATGATAATTCCAAGGAAGTGACAACGCGTCCACTGCTTCCGACTGAGGATCCCTGGATCTGGACAGATACCTGGGAAGTTTCTTGTTTAGATGAGAGGCCATCAGATCTATTTCTGGAAGTCCCCAAATTTGAACAATCTGAAGAAATACCTCTGGGTGAAGAGACCATTCGCCCGGATGTAATGTCTGGCGACTGAGATAATCCGCTTCCCAATTGTCTACACCTGGGATGTGAACCGCAGAAATTAGACAGGAGCTGGATTCCGCCCATACAAGTATCCGAGATACTTCTGTCATAGCTTGAGGACTGTGAGTCCCACCTTGATGATTAACATACGCCATGATTGTGACATTGTCTGTCTGAAAACAAATAAAGGATTCTCTCTTCAGAAGAGGCCAGAACTGAAGAGCTCTGAAAATCGCACGGAGTTCCAATCTCGCCTCCTGAGATTCAAAAAAACCCTGCGCTGTCAGAGATCCCCATACAGCTCCCCAACTTGAAAGACTCGCATCTGTTGAGATTACAGTCCAGGTTGGACGAACAAAAGAGGCTCCTTGAATTAGACGATGGTGATTCAACCACCAAGTCAGAGAAGATCGAACATTGGGATTTAAGGATATTTGTGATATCTTTGTATAATCCTTGCACCACTGGTTCAGCATACAAAGCTGAAGCGGTCTCATGTGAAAACGAGCAAAGGGGATCGCGTCCGATGCAGTAGTCATGAGACCTAGAATTTCCATGCAAAAAGCTACCGAAGGGAATGATTGAGACTGAAGGTTTCGACAAGCTGAAACCAACTTCAGACGTCTCTTTTCTGTTAGTCATGGACACTGAATCTATTTGAAAGCCCAAAAAGGTTACCTTTGTCTGAGGAATCAAAGAACTCTTTGGTAAATTGATCCTCCAACCATGTCTTTGAAGAAACGACACAAGTTGATTCGTATGAAATTCTGCAGAATGTAAAGACTGAGCAAGTACCAAGATATAGTCCAAATAAGGAAATACCGCAATACCCTGTTCTCTGATTACAGAGAGAAGGGCACCGAGAACCTTTGAAAAGATCCTTGGAGCTGTTGCTAGGCCAAACGGAAGGGCAACAAACTGGTAATGCTTGTCTAGAAAAGAGAATCTCAGAAACTGATAGTGATCTGGATGAATTGGTATATGAAGATATGCATCCTGTAAATCTATTGTGGACATATAATGCCCTTGCTGAACAAAAGGCAGAATAGTCCTTATAGTCACCATTTTGAATGTTGGTATCCTTACTTAACGATTCAATATTTTTAGATCCAGAACTGGTCTGAAGGAATTCTCCTTCTTTGGTACAATGAATAGATTTGAGTAAAACCCCAGAACCCGTTCCAGAACTGGAACTGGCACAATTACCCCAGCCAACTCTAGATCTGAAACATTTCAGAAATGCCTGAGCCTTCACTGGGTTTACTGGAATGCGAGAGAGAAAAAATCTTCTCACAGGTGGCCTTACCTTGAAACCTATTCTGTACCCTTGAGAAACAATGTTCTGAATCCAAAGACTGAATCGAATTGATCCAAATATCTTTGAAAAATCGTAACCTGCCCCCTACCAGCTGTGCTGGAATGAGGGCCGCACCTTCATGCGGATTTGGGAGCTGGTTTTGACTTTCTAAAAGGCTTGGATTTATTCCAGACTGGAGGAGGTTTCCAAACGGAAACCGTTCCTTTAGGGGAAGGGTCAGGCTTCTGTTCCTTATTCTGACGAAAGGAACGAAAACGATTAGCAGCCCTGTATTTACCTTTAGATTTTTTGTCCTGAGGCAAAAAGGTTCCTTTCCCCGCATTAACAGTTGAAATAATAGAATCCAACTGTGAACCAAATAATTTATTACCTATGAAAGAAAGAGAAAGCAAAGTTGACTTAGAAGTCATATCTGCATTCCAAGATTTAAGCCATAAAGCTCTTCTAGCTAAAATAGCTAAAGACATATACCTGACATCAATTCTAATGATATCAAAAATGGCATCACAAATAAAGTTATTAGCATGTTGAAGAAGTTTAACAATGCTATAAGCATTATGCTCTGACACTTGTTGCGCTAAAGCCTCCAACCAGAAAGTGGAAGCTGCAGCAACATCAGCTAAAGAAATAGCAGGTCTAAGAAGATTACCTGAACATAAATAAGCTATCCTTAGAAAGGATTCAAGCTTCCTATCTAAAGGATCCTTAAAGGAAGTACTATCCGCCGTAGGAATAGTAGTACGTTTAGCAAGAGTAGAGATAGCCCCATCAACTTTAGGGATTTTGTCCCAAAACTCTAATCTATCAGATGGCACAGGGTACAATTTCTAAAACCTTTGAGAAGGAGTAAATGAAGTACCCAGAATATTCCAT
Organism: Bombina bombina; assembly: GCF_027579735.1. NCBI lineage: Eukaryota > Metazoa > Chordata > Amphibia > Anura > Bombinatoridae > Bombina > Bombina bombina. The sequence continues at coordinate 280,889,929 of NC_069501.1, forward strand.
TCCCTAGAAATTACTTCTGAAATAGCATCAGGAACTAGAAAAACTTCTGGAATAACTACATGAGGTTTGAAAACCGAATTTAAACGCTTAGTAGATTTAGTATCAAGAGGACTAGACTCCTCCATATCTAATGCAATTAACACTTCTTTAAGTAAAAAACGAATAAACTCCATCTTAAATAAATATGAAGATTTATCAGTGTCAATATCTGAGGCAGAATCTTCTGAACCAGATAGATCCTCATCAGAAAAAGATAAGTCAGAATGATGGCGGTCACTTAAAATTTCATCTGAAATATGAGAAGTTTTTAAAGACCTTTTACGTTTACTGGAAGGAGGAATAACAGACAGAGCCTTCCTAATGGATTTAGAAACAAATTCTTTTACATTAACAGGGACATCATGAAGATTAGATGTTGAAGGAACAACAACAGGTAATGGATTATTACTAATGGAAACACAATCTGCATTAGAAAGTTTATCATGACAGTTATCACAAACAACAGCCGGAACAGTTACCAAAAGTTTACAACAGATGCACTTAACTTTGGTAGAACCAGCATCAGGCAGCGTCTTTCCAGAAGTAGATTCTGATCCAGGGTCAGGTAGAGACATCTTGCAATATGTAATAGAAAAAACAACATATAAAGCAAAATTATCAAAATTCCTTAAATGACAGTTTCAGAAATGGGAAAAAAATGCCAAATGAACAAGCCTCTAGCAACCAGAAGCAATGAAAAATGAGACTGAAATAATGTGACAAAAAGGTGGAGACAAGAATGACGCCCACATTTTTTGGCGCCAAAAATGACGCCCACATTATTGGCGCGAAGTACAAAGTCCATATTTTTTGGCTCCAAGTATGACGCCACATCCTGTGACGCCGAAAAAAATGACACCAACATTTTTGGCGCAAAAAAGTGAACACATATACGTCAAAAAAATGACGCAACCACGAACAAACTTCCGGCGTCAATTAGGGCGCCGGAAATGACAACATTTTTTGCGCCAAAAAAGTCAGCGCCAAAAATGACACAATAAATTGTAGCATTTTCAGCCCCCGCGAGCCTAACAGCCCACAGGGAAAAAAGTCAATTGAAAATTTTTTAAAGGTAAGAAAAAAAATAATTATTCATATGCATTATCCCAAATAATGAAACTGACTGTCTGAAAGAAGGAATACTGATTATCCTGAATCATGGCAAATATAAGTTTAAAGACATATTTAGAACTACATATTAAGTGCCCAACCATAGCTTTGAGTGTCATAAATAGAAATAAGATTTACTTACCCCAAGACACTCATCTACATATAGTAGATAGCCAAACCAGTACTGAAACGAGAATCAGTAGAGGTAATGGTATATAAGAGTATATCGTCAATCTGAAAAGGGAGGTAGGAGAAGAAATCTCTACGACAGATAACAGAGAACCTATGAAATAGATCCCCTAGAGGAAGACCATTGTATTCAAATAGGCAATACTCTTCACATCCCTCTGACATTCACTGCACTCAGAGGAAAACCGGGCTCCAGCCTGCTGCGAAGCGCATATCAACGTAGAATCTAGCACAAACTTACTTCACCACCTCCATGGGAGGTAAAGTTTGTAAAACTGAATTGTGGGTGTGGTGAGGGGTGTATTTATAGGCATTTTGAGGTTTCGGAAACTTTGCCCCTCCTGGTAGGAATGTATATCCCATACGTCACTAGCTCATGGACTCTTGCTAATTACATGAAAGAAAAAACCTTGTATAAAAAACAGAACGAGTCCCGCATACAACAGACGCAGAAATTAAATCTTTAGAGGCATTACATAAACAAACCAAGTCAAAAGCTATATTGGCACACCTCACGAACAAAAGACAGTTTGCAGTCGCTATTAAATGAACACTCTCTGAAAGCTGCACACAAACTAGAAACAAATTATTTTATTTTTGCTAACAAGCCTGATAAATATTTAGCGAAGAAAATTAGCGATAACTACCAGGCTCTTCCTATACCACAAATACAGGGTTCTAATGGACAGGTGACTTCCCAACCTCAGGAAATTGTTGATACTTTCGCCCGATTCTATAGTGAGCTATACGATGGCACAAAGGTACGTCAAAAGATATTTGACTCTATCCTGCTAAAAGCAAATTTGACGCCAATAACTGAGGAAGACAGAGGCATTCTGAATGCCAAAATCACCCATGCTGAGGTGTTGATAGCTATTAAAGAACTTAAACCAAGTAAAGCCCCGGGACCTAATGGGTTCCCAGGGGAATATTATAAAGCATTTAAAGATATATTTGTAACCCACTTAGTAGTATTTGCAAATCATATTATGGGGGGTGGGGAGATACCTATGGACCTTCTTCGTGCCAAGATAGTGGTCATACCGAAACAGGGGAAAGACCCTAAATTTTGTGGCCGATTTCTCTTATCAATCAAGACGTCAAAATAGTAACAAAAATATTGGCCAATAGATTAAAACATATTTTACCCTCTGTTATACATCCAGATCAGGTCGGATTTGTTAAGGATAGGGAAGCCTCAGATAATATTCGCAAAATGATATCGTAATAGATTTTCTCCGAGATAGGGGAGTGCCTTCTCTGGTCCTATCGCTGGACGCGGAGAAGGCATTCGACAGGGTAGATTGGAAAACATAATTTATGCTTACCTTATAAATTTATTTCTCTTGTAGTGTATCCAGTCCACGGATCATCCATTACTTGTGGGATACCAATACCAAAGCTAAAGTACACGGATGATGGGAGGGACAAGGCAGGAACTTAAACAGAAGGAACCACTGCCTGTAGAACCTCTCTCCCAAAAACAGCCTCCGAAGAAGCAAAAGTATCAAATTTGTAAAATTTTGAAAAGGTGTGAAGCGAAGACCAAGTCGCAGCCTTGCAAATCTGTTCAACAGAGGCCTCATTTTTAAAGGCCCAGGTGGAAGCCACAGCTCTAGTAGAATGAGCTGTAATCCTTTCAGGGGGCTGCTGTCCAGCAGTCTCATAGGCTAAGCGTATTATGCTCCGAAGCCAAAAGGAGAGAGAGGTTGCCGAAGCTTTTTGACCTCTCCTCTGTCCAGAGTAAACGACAAACAGGGCAGATGTTTGACGAAAATCTTTAGTAGCCTGTAAGTAAAACTTCAAGGCACGGACTACGTCCAGATTATGCAAAAGACGTTCCTTCTTTGAAGAAGGATTAGGACACAATGATGGAACAGCAATCTCTTGATTGATATTCCTGTTAGAAACCACCTTTGCTAAAAAACCAGGTTTGGTACGCAGAACTACCTTGTCTGAATGAAAAATCAGATAAGGAGAATCACAATGTAAGGCAGATAACTCAGAGACTCTTCGAGCCGAGGAAATAGCCATCAAAAACAGAACTTTCCAAGATAAAAGTTTAATATCAATGGAATGAAGGGGTTCAAACGGAACTCCCTGAAGAACTTTAAGAACCAAGTTTAAGCTCCACGGGGGAGCAACAGTTTTAAACACAGGCTTAATCCTAACCAAAGCCTGACAAAATGCCTGGACGTCTGGAACTTCTGCCAGACGCTTGTGCAAAAGAATAGACAGAGCAGAGATCTGTCCTTTTAAAGAACTAGCTGATAAGCCTTTGTCAAAACCCTCTTGGAGAAAGGACAATATCCTAGGAATCCTAACCTTACTCCATGAGTAACTCTTGAATTCACACCAATAAAGATATCTTATGGTTGATTTTCCTGGTGACAGGCTTCCGAGCCTGTATTAAGGTATCAATGACGGACTCGGAGAAGCTACGCCTTGATAGAATCAAGCGTTCAATCTCCATGCAGTCAGTCTCAGAGAAATTAGATTTGGATGATTGAAAGGACCTTGTATTAGAAGGTCCTGCCTCAGAGGCAGAGTCCATGGTGGAAGAGATGACATGTCCACTAGGTCTGCATACCAGGTCCTGCGTGGCCACGCAGGCGCTATCACAATCACTGATGCTCTCTCCTGTTTGATTTTGGCAATCAGTCGAGGGAGCAGAGGAAACGGTGGAAACACATAGGCCAGGTTGAAGAACCAAGGAGCTGCTAGAGCTTCTATCAGCGTTGCTCCCGGGTCCCTGGACCTGGATCCGTAACAAGGAAGCTTGGCGTTCTGGCGAGACGCCATGAGATCCAGTTCTGGTTTGCCCCAACGATGGACCAGTTGAGCAAACACCTCCGGATGGAGTTCCCACTCCCCCGGATGAAAAGTCTGACGACTTAGAAAATCCGCCTCCCAGTTCTCTACACCTGGGATATGGATCGCTGACAGGTGGCAAGAGTGAGACTCTGCCCAGTGAATTATCTTTGAGACTTCTAACATCGCTAGGGAACTCCTGGTTCCCCCTTGATGGTTGATGTAAGCCACAGTCGTGATGTTGTCCGACTGAAATCTGATGAACCTCAGTGTTGCTAACTGAGGCCAAGCTAGAAGAGCATTGAATATTGCTCTTAACTCCAGAATATTTATTGGGAGGAGTTTCTCCTCCTGAGTCCACGATCCCTGAGCCTTCAGGGAGTTCCAGACTGCGCCCCAACCTAGAAGGCTGGCATCTGTTACAATCGTCCAATCTGGCCCGCGAAAGGTCATACCCTTGGACAGATGGACCCGAGAAAGCCACCAGAGAAGAGAATCTCTGGTCTCTTGATCCAGATTTAGTAGAGGGGACAAATCTGAGTAATCCCCATTCCACTGACTTAGCATGCATAATTGCAGCGGTCTGAGATGCAGGCGCGCAAATGGCACTATGTCCATTGCCGCTACCATTAAGCCGATTACTTCCATGCACTGAGCCACTGACGGACGTGGAATGGAATGAAGGACACGGCAAGCATTTAGAAGTTTTGATAACCTGGACTCCGTCAGGTAAATTTTCATCTCTACCGAATCTATAAGAGTCCCTAGGAAGGAGACTCTTGTGAGTGGTGATAGAGAACTCTTTTCCACGTTCACTTTCCACCCATGCGACCTCAGAAATGCCAGAACTATCTCTGTATGAGACTTGGCAATTTGAAAGCTTGATGCCTGTATCAGGATGTCGTCTAGATACGGAGCCACCGCTATGCCTCGCGGTCTTAGAACCGCCAGAAGTGAGCCCAGAACCTTTGTAAAAATTCTCGGGGCAGTGGCCAACCCGAAGGGAAGAGCTACAAATTGGTAATGCCTGTCTAGAAAGGCAAACCTTAGGAACCGATGATGATCTTTGTGAATCGGTATGTGAAGGTAGGCATCCTTTAAGTCCACTGTGGTCATGTACTTACCCTCTTGGATCATGGGTAGGATGGTCCGAATAGTTTCCATTTTGAATGATGGAACTCTGAGGAATTTGTTTAAGATCTTTAGATCCAAGATTGGTCTGAATGTTCCCTCTTTCTTGGGAACAAACAGATTTGAATAAAATTCCTGTCCCGTCCGCTGAACTGGATGGATCACTCCCATTACTAGGAGGTCTTGCACACAGCTTAGGAATGCCTCTTTATTTATCTGGTTTGCTGATAACCTTGAAAGATAAAATATCCCTTGAGGAGGAGAAGCTTTGAAGTCCAGAAGATATCCCTGAGATATGGTCTCCAACGCCCAGGGATCCTGAACATCTCTTGCCCACGCCTGGGCGAAGAGAGAAAGTCTGCCCCCCACTAGATCCGTTTCCGGATAGGGGGCGTTCCTTCATGCTGTCTTGGGGGCAGCAGCAGGCTTTCTGGCCTGCTTGCCCTTGTTCCAGGACTGGTTAGGTTTCCAGGCCTGTCTGGAATGAGCAACAGTTCCCTCTTGTTTTGAAGCGGAGGAAGCTGATGCTGCTCCTGCCTTGAAATTTCGAAAGGCACGAAAATTAGACTGTTTGGCCTTTGATTTGGCCCTGTCCTGAGGAAGGGTATGACCCTTGCCTCCAGTAATGTCAGCAATAATTTCCTTCAAGCCAGGCCCGAATAAGGTCTGCCCCTTGAAAGGAATGTTGAGTAATTTAGACTTTGAAGTCACGTCAGCTGACCAGGATTTAAGCCATAGCGCCCTAGGCGCCTGGATGGCGAATCCGGAATTCTTAGCCGTTAGTTTAGTCAAATGAACAATGGCATCAGAAACAAATGAGTTAGCTAGCTTAAGCGTTCTAAGCTTGTCAATAATTTCATTCAATAGAGTCTGCCCCCTACTAGATCCCCGCTCCTTCATGCTGTCTTAGAGGCAGCAGCAGGCTTTCTGGCCTGCTTGCCCTTGTTCCAGGACTGGTTAGGTTTCCAGGCCTGTCTGGAATGAGCAACAGTTCCCTCTTGTTTTGAAGCGGAGGAAGCTGATGCTGCTCCTGCCTTGAAATTTCGAAAGGCACGAAAATTAGACTGTTTGGCCTTTGATTTGGCCCTGTCCTGAGGAAGGGTATGACCCTTGCCTCCAGTAATGTCAGCAATAATTTCCTTCAAGCCAGGCCCGAATAAGGTCTGCCCCTTGAAAGGAATGTTGAGTAATTTAGACTTTGAAGTCACGTCAGCTGACCAGGATTTAAGCCATAGCGCCCTAGGCGCCTGGATGGCGAATCCGGAATTCTTAGCCGTTAGTTTAGTCAAATGAACAATGGCATCAGAAACAAATGAGTTAGCTAGCTTAAGCGTTCTAAGCTTGTCAATAATTTCATTCAATGGAGCTGTCTGGATGGTCTCTTCCAGGGCCTCAAACCAGAATGCTGCCGCAGCAGTGACAGGCGCAATGCATGCAAGGGGCTGTAAAATAAAACCTTGTTGAATAAACATTTTCTTAAGGTAACCCTCTAATTTTTTATCCATTGGATCTGAAAAAGCACAACTGTCCTCAACCGGGATAGTGGTACGCTTTGCTAAAGTAGAAACTGCTCCCTCCACCTTAGGGACCGTCTGCCATAATTCCCGTGTAGTGGCGTCTATTGGAAACATTTTTCTAAATATAGGAGGTGGGGAAAAGGGCACACCGGGTCTATCCCACTCCTTGCTAATAATTTCTGTAAGCCTTTTAGGTATAGGAAAAACGTCAGTACACACCGGCACCGCATAGTATCTATCCAGTCTACACAATTTCTCTGGAATTGCAACTGTGTTACAGTCAGAGCAGCTAATACCTCTCCAAGCAATACACGGAGGTTCTCAAGCTTAAATTTAAAATTAGAAATCTCTGAATCAGGTTTCCCCGAGTCAGAGATGTCACCCACAGACTGAAGCTCTCCGTCCTCATGTTCTGCATATTGTGACGCAGTATCAGACATGGCTCTAACAGCATTTGCGCGCTCTGTATCTCTCCTAACCCCAGAGCTATCGCGCTTGCCTCTTAATTCAGGCAATCTAGATAATACCACAGGGTATTATTCATGATTGCAACCATGTCCTGCAAGGTAATCGCTATGGGCGTCCCTGATGTAATTGGCGCCATATTAGCGTGCGTCCCCTGAGCGGGAGGCGAAGGGTCTGACACGTGGGGAGAGTTAGTCGGCATAACTTCCCCCTCGACAGAACCCTCTGGTGATAATTCTTTTATAGATAAAGACTGATCTTTACTGTTTAAGGTAAAATCAATACATTTAGTACACATTCTCCTATGGGGCTCCACCATGGCTTTCAAACATAATGAACAAGTAGGTTCCTCTGTGTCAGACATGTTTAAACAGACTAGCAATGAGACTAGCAAGCTTGGAAAACACTTTAAAACAAGTTTACAAGCAATATAAAAAAACGTTACTGCGCCTTTAAGAAACACAAATTTTCCCAAATTTTGAAATAACAGTGAAAAAATGCAGTTACACTAACGAAATTTTTACAGTGTATGTAATAAGTTAGCAGAGCATTGCACCCACTTGCAAATGGATGATTAACCCCTTAATACCAAAAACGGAATAACAAATGACAAAAACGTTTTTTAAACAGTCACAAAAACTGCCACAGCTCTACTGTGGCTTTTTACCTCCCTCAATACGACTTTTGAAGCCTTTTGAGCCCTTCAGAGAAGTCCTGGATCATGCAGGAAGAAGCTGGATGTCTAATTTTTGCTGTGCAAAAAAACGCCAAAATAGGCCCCTCCCACTCATATTACAACAGTGGGAAGCCTCAGGGAACTGTTTCTAGGCAAAATTCAAGCCCCAATAAGTTTTATCACCAAACATATGTACAAAACGATTAAACATGCCAGCAAACGTTTTAAAATACACTTTTATATTATAAGAGTATGTATCTCTATTAATAAGCCTGATACCAGTCGCTATCACTGCATTTAAGGCTTTACTTACATTACTTCGGTATCAGCAGCATTTTCTAGCAAATTCCATCCCTAGAAAAATATTTTAACTGCACATACCTTATTGCAGGAAAACCTGCATGCTATTCCCCCTCTGAAGTTACCTCACTCCTCAGAATATGTGAGAACAGCAAAGGATCTTAGTTACTTCTGCTAAGATCATAGAAAACACAGGCAGATTCTTCTTCTAAATACTGCCTGAGATAAACAGTACACTCCGGTACCATTTAAAAATAACAAACTTTTGATTGAAGAAATAAACTAAGTATAAAACACCACAGTCCTCTTACGACCTCCATCTTAGTTGAGAGTTGCAAGAGAATGACTGGATATGGCAGTGAGGGGAGGAGCTATATAGCAGCTCTGCTGTGGGTGATCCTCTTGCAACTTCCTGTTGGGAAGGAGAATATCCCACACGTAATGGATGATCCGTGGACTGGATACACTTAACAAGAGAAATATATGTTAGCGGTGCTGACAATAATGGGGTTTGATGGGAGATTTTTACAAGCCATTAGAGGTTTATACTCGACACCAACAGCTCAGGTTAGGGTGATAGGACATCAGTCCAAAGAAATACACATACTCAATGGCACATGGCAGGGATGCCCGCACTCACCTTTAATCTTCGCACTATGTATTGAACCGCTGGCAGCATATATACGGAATTGTCCAGACATCTTAGGGGTAGAAATAGGAAAGATTCATCATAAAATTACCCTGTTTGCGGACGATGTGTTGCTTACTATTACGAGTCCATTAAAGTCCTTACCCTTTGTATACCAAGCAATTCAATTGTTTTCCCAGATATCTGGCTATAAAATTAATGCTGAAAAATGTGAAGCACTCCCTTTATCTATTCCAAAACACACGATTAAGTTGATTGAGGCAAACTTCGATTTTCAATGGGTGACAGAGGAGCTAAAATACTTGGGGATTAAGTTAACGCATTCCTCGAAGCTGTACACAGCAAATTATATTCCCTTGTTCAAGACAATCCGATCAGATTTAGGGAAATGGAGGAAAATGGGTTTCTCCTGTTAAGTGTGATCAGTCCACGGGTCATCATTACTTCTGGGATATTAACTCCTCCCCAACAGGAAGTGCAAGAGGATCACCCAGCAGAGCTGCTATATAGCTCCTCCCCTCTACGTCACACCCAGTCATTCTCTTGCACCCAACTAATAGATAGGATGTGTGAGAGGACTGTGGTGATTTTACTTAGTTTTTATAACTTCAATCAAAAGTTTGTTATTTTAAAACAGCACCGGAGTGTGTTGTTCCTTCTCAGGGAGAATTTGAAGAAGAATCTACCTGAGTTTTTTCTGTATGATTTTAACCGGAGTAGTTAAGATCATGTTGCTGTTCTCGGCCATCTGAGGAGTGAGGTAAACTTCAGATCAGGGGACAGCGGGCAGGTTCACCTGCAAAGAGGTATGTAGCAGCATATTATTTTCTGAGAATGGAATTGACTAGAAAATACTGCAAATACCTATATAAAGTAAGTTCAGCCTTAAATGCAGTAGTAGCAACTGGTATCAGGCTGTCATGTGTGTATATTTTCACTTCAGTATTCTGGGGAATGGCATTTCACTGAAATAATACTGTTTACATAAAACCTTAGCCTATTTTGCAGTTAAAACGGCTTGCAGCAGGCTTTTTATGACAAATACATTTATTGATGTTAAACGTTTTTGCTGGCATGTGAAATCGTTTATATTTCTGAGGTACTGGGTGAAAACTTATTTGGGCATTAGTTTTATCCACTTGGCAGGCATTTTGTTTGATTTATGACAGTTTACTGATCTCCCTCACTGTTGTGTGTGAGGGGGAGGGGCTGAATTTGGCGCTTTTACTACGCATCAGAAATTCAGTCACAAGTCTGTTCCTCTTCCCTGCATGATCCGGTTCGTCTCTACAGAGCTCAGGGGTCTTCAAAAGTTATTTTGAGGGAGGTAATCACTCACAGCAGACCTGTGAGATTGTGCTTGACTGTGATAAAAAACGTTACATTCTGTACTTTTTTTCTGCTATTAAAGGGCTAGTTATCTATTACTAATGGGAGCAATCCTTTGCTAAAATTGTATTTTTACTGAGAAAAGATCTTTTATTAATGGGTGTGATCCATCCGGTTCCGCGGTCGGAACACGGACAGGGGTTTTACTCAAATCTGTTTGTGGTTCCCAAGAAAGAAGGAACCTTCAGACCAATTTTGGATTTAAAGATCCTAAACAAATTCCTAAGAGCTCCATCGTTCAAAATGGAAACTATTCGGACAATCCTACCCATGATCCAAAAGGGTCAGTTCATGACCACAGTGGATTTAAAGGATGCTTACCTTCACATACCGATTCACAGAAATCATTTCCGGTATCTAAGGTTTGCCTTCCTAGACAGGCATTACCAGTTTGTAGCTCTTCCATTCGGGTTGGCTACGGCTCCAAGAATCTTCACAAAGGTTCTGGGGGCTCTTCTGGCGGTACTAAGACCGCGAGGAATCTCGGTAGCTCCATACCTAGACGACATTCTGATTCAAGCTTTCAAACTGCCAAGTCTCATACAGAGTTTGTACTGGCATTTCTAAGATCGCATGGGTGGAAGGTAAACGAAAAGAAGAGTTCTCTCGTTCCACTCACAACAGTTCCCTTCTTGGGGACTCTTATAGATTCTGTAGAAATGAAGATTTACCTGACAGAAGACAGGTTAACAAAACTTCAAAACGCCTGCCGTGTCCTTCATTCCATTCAACACCCGTCAGTGGCTCAATGTATGGAGGTGATCGGCTTAATGGTAGCGGCAATGGACATAGTCCCCTTTGCACGCCTACACCTCAGACCGCTGCAATTGTGCATGCTAAGTCAGTGGAATGGGGATTACTCAGACTTGTCCCCCACTCTGAATCTGGATCAAGAGACCAGAAATTCTCTTCTGTGGTGGCTTTCTCGGCCACATCTGTCCAAGGGGATGCCATTCAGCAGGCCAAATTGGACAATTGTAACAACAGACGCCAGCCTGTTAGGTTGGGGCACTGTCTGGAATTCCCTGAAGGCTCAGGGATCATGGACTCAGGAGGAGAGTCTCCTGCCAATAAACATTCTGGAATTGAGAGCAGTTCTCAATGCCCTTCTGGCTTGGCCCCAGTTAACAACTCGGGGGTTCATCAGATTTCAGTCGGACAACATCACGACTGTAGCTTACATCAACCATCAAGGAGGAACAAGAAGCTCCCTAGCGATGATGGAAGTATCAAAGATAATTCGTTGGGCAGAGTCTCACTCTTGCCATCTCTCAGCAATCCACATTCCGGGAGTGGAGAACTGGGAGGCGGATTTCCTAAGTCGTCAGACTTTTCATCCGGGGGAGTGGGAACTTCATCCGGAGGTCTTTGCCCAAATACTTCGACGTTGGGGCAAACCAGAGATAGATCTCATGGCGTCTCGACAGAACGCCAAGCTTCCTCGTTACGGGTCCAGATCCAGGGAGCGGCCCTAGTAGATGCTTTGACAGCACCTTGGACCTTCGGGAGAGCTTATGTGTTTCCACCCTTTCCGATGCTTCCTCGATTGATCGCCAGAATCAAACAGGAGAGAGCATCAGTAATTCTAATAGCGCCTGCGTGGCCTCGCAGGACCTGGTATGCAGATCTAGTGGACATGTCATCCTGTCCACCTTGGTCTCTGCCTCTGAGACAGGACCTTCTGATTCAGGGTCCTTTCAAACATCAAAATCTAATTTCTCTGAAGCCGACTGCCTGGAGATTGAACGCTTGATTTTATCAAAGCGTGGATTCTCTGAGTCAGTAATTGATTCCCTGATACAGGCTAGGAAACCTGTTACCAGAAAGATTTATCATAAAATATGGCGTAAATACCTGTATTGGTGCGAATCCAAAGGTTACTCTTGGAGTAAGGTTAGGATTCCTAGGATATTGTCTTTTCTACAAGAGGGTTTAGAAAAGGGTTTATCCGCTAGTTCTTTAAAGGGACAGATCTCAGCTCTGTCCATTTTGTTACACAAACGTCTGTCAGAAGTTCCAGACGTTCAGGCTTTTTGTCAGGCTTTGGCCAGGATTAAGCCTGTGTTTAAAACTGTTGCTCCGCCATGGAGTTTAAACCTTGTTCTTAACGTTTTACAGGGCGTTCCGTTTGAACCCCTTCATTCCGTTGATATAAAATTGTTATCTTGGAAAGTTCTATTTTTAATGGCTATTTCCTCGGCTCGAAGAGTCTCTGAGTTATCAGCCTTACATTGTGATTCTCCTTATCTGATTTTTCACTCGGATAAGGTAGTTCTGCGTACTAAACCTGGGTTCTTACCTAAGGTAGTCACTAACAGGAATATCAATCAGGAGATTGTTGTTCCATCCTTGTGTCCTAATCCTTCCTCAAAGAAGGAACGACTTCTGCACAATCTAGATTTAGTTCGTGCCCTAAAATTTTATTTACAGGCAACTAAAGATTTTCGACAAACATCTTCCCTGTTTGTCGTTTACTCTGGTCAGAGGAGAGGTCAAAAAGCTTCGGCTACCTCTCTCTCTTTTTGGCTTCGTAGCATAATACGTTTAGCCTATGAGACTGCTGGACAGCAGCCTCCTGAAAGAATTACAGCTTATTCCACTAGAGCTGTGGCTTCCACTTGGGCCTTTAAGAATGAGGCCTCTGTTGAACAGATTTGCAAGGCTGCAACTTGGTCTTCGCTTCATACTTTATCCAAATTTGACACTTTTGCTTCTTCGGAGGCTATTTTTGGGAGAAAGGTTCTTCAGGCAGTGGTTCCTTCTGTATAAAGATCCTGCCTATCCCTCCCGTCATCCGTGTACTTTTGCTTTGGTATTGGTATCCCAGAAGTAATGATGACCCGTGGACTGATCACACTTAACAGGAGAAAACATAATTTATGCTTACCTGATAAATTCCTTTCTCCTGTAGTGTGATCAGTCCACGGCCCGCCCTGTTTTTTATGGCAGGTCTAAATTTTTAAATTATACTCCAGTCACCACTGCACCCTTTAGCTTCTCCTTTCTCGTTGGTTCTTGGTCGAATGACTGGGTGTGACGTAGAGGGGAGGAGCTATATAGCAGCTCTGCTGGGTGATCCTCTTGCACTTCCTGTTGGGGAGGAGTTAATATCCCAGAAGTAATGATGACCCGTGGACTGATCACACTACAGGAGAAAGGAATTTATCAGGTAAGCATAAATTATGTTTTTTCCTGGTATGGCAGATTGTCTGCGGTGAAGATGACAATCCTACCTGGAATTTTGTATTTGTTTAGAGTACTCCCTATTAAAATTAATATCCAAGACCTGGACAATCTTCAGAGATATACACAGATTTCTGAGGGATAATAAATGCCAAAGGATCTCACGTCACATTTTAAAAAGGCATATACAGTTGGGAGGGATGGGGGCCCCTAACTTGCACGACTATTACACAGCAGCTCGATTGGCCCAAAACTCAATACTGGGGAGACGACAGACAGATATTCTATGGCCGGCTCTAGAAGCAGAAATAATGAAACAAGAGACGCCAGATGGGATTCTCTGGAGCAGGGATCTCGGCGGATCCCGTGCGCTATACCAAAACAAAATTACATTGATTGCTAGACAGCAATGGACGTCATTTAGTCAGGCAGGCAGTGTAATTCCCGTGCACTCACTGGCAGTACCTCTAAAGTATATTATAAATGACAAATTCAAATACCGTGTTATGAAGTGGGAAAATAAGGGACTATATAGGGTGGCATATTTACACTCCATGGTAAACTACTGACCTTTACCCAGCTTCAACAGAGGCTTGATCCCAATTCCTTTGCAGTGGTTCTTATATCTTCAAACAGTATCAGCCATACAAACCTACTTAGAGACAGACAGGGTACAAAGCCGACAGACCACTCTAGAACACTTATGTACATCCCTTAACCGGCCTAAAAGAGCAATTTCCAGACTATATAGCTCTATTCAAGAGACTAGAATCCAGGCTAAATCCCCGGTACTGTTAAAATGGGAAACTCATTTAGGAAAAGAGATTGAGACGGATAAGTGGAACAAAATGTTTTCTCAGGCAAGTAAAGGTCTCATTAGTGCAGATCTTAGGGAGAATATATTGAAAACATCTTTTAGATGGTACTTGACACCAATAAAAACAGCCCATATGGTTAAGGGTAGCTCTAGCCATTGTTATAGAGGCTGCAAAGTAACAGGTTCCTATCTCCACATGTGGTGGGAGTGTACTAAAGTAAGCAACATATGGCAAAAGCTGTCTAAATTGTTGAGTAAAGTGTTAAATGAGAAGATTTCTCTCACTCCAGCCCAGGCATTGCTACATGAGAACATAACCAGATTTAATACACACATAAATGTGTTTATCAGGATTCAGTGCACTACAACAAGAATAACCATTGCAAGATATTGGAAGACTGAGAAATAGTCTTGGACAGAGGTCCTAGCTAGAATCCAGATGACATATTTGATGTATGAATCAGCAGCACATGTACAAAACACGGAACCTCTATTCCAAAAAGTTTGGTTCTACTGGATAATGGAAAATAGTAAAAACTGACACACCATAATGTGTAAAGTAGGTCTAGGGCAAAGGAGACAGCTAAAGATACTTTATAGGAAGGAGTGGAAGGAGAGGGATGGCTGATACATTTTTTTTCCGGGTCTTTGGCAGGTGTACTTCCGGATGAGCAAGTAATTTTTTAGATACTGAAAAGATAAACTGTGCAGTGACAAGATATAACTCTATAAATGTTCTTGTATATTTGTTTTGTTGGTTTAGTTCGTTCACATTTACTATGTTGATAATTCATGTTGAAAATGCAACAAGTTATCGCCCCCCCCCCCACACTATTATACTCCCTACAATGGACACTAGTTTCAATGAGACTGAAAAGGAGCAATAAAGGGGGGAAAACCTATTAGAAATAGCAACTCATACCAGTACGAAGAAGATTGATCCAATGATACGGATTAAGAGTTAAGGGGAAAAATAAACCCAATTACCAAAGTCTTCATGTTAACAATCAGGAGATAACGCATACAATCTGTTAAGAGACTTAAGTAAAAAACATAATTTATGTAAGAACTTACCTGATAAATTAATTTCTTTCATATTAGCAAGAGTCCATGAGCTAGTGACGTATGGGATATACATTCCTACCAGGAGGGGCAAAGTTTCCAAACCTTAAAATGCCTATAAATACACCCCTCACCACACCCACAATTCAGTTTAACGAATAGCCAAGAAGTGGGGTGATAAGAAAAAAGTGCGAAAGCATATAAAATAAGGAATTGGAATAATTGTGCTTTATACAAAAAAATCATAACCACCACAAAAAAGGGCGGGCCTCATGGACTCTTGCTAATATGAAAGAATTGAATTTATCAGGTAAGTTCTTACATAAATTATGTTTTCTTTCATGTAATTAGCAAGAGTCCATGAGCTAGTGACGTATGGGATAATGACTACCCAAGATGTGGATCTTTCCACGCAAGAGTCACTAGAGAGGGAGGGATAAAATAAAGACAGCCAATTCCTGCTGAAAATAATCCACACCCAAAATAAAGTTTAATGAAAAACATAAACAGAAGATTCAAACTGAAACCGCTGCCTGAAGTACTTTTCTACCAAAAACTGCTTCAGAAGAAGAAAATACATCAAAATGGTAGAATTTAGTAAAAGTATGCAGAGGACCAAGTTTAGCAAGGGTAGAAATAGCCCCATCAACTTTAGGGATTTTGTCCCAAAATTCTAATCTGTCAGACGGCACAGGATATAATTGCTTAAAACGTTTAGAAGGAGTAAATGAATTACCCAAATTATTCAATTCTCTGGAAATTACTTCAGAAATAGCACCAGGAACAGGAAAAACTTCTGGAATAACCACAGGAGATTTAAAGACCTTATCTAAACGTTTAGATTTAGTATCAAGAGGACCAGAATCCTCAATTTCTAAGGCAATTAGTACTTCTTTAAGTAAAGAACGAATAAATTCCATTTTAAATAAATATGAAGATTTATCAGCATCAACCTCTGAGACAGAATCCTCTGAACCAGAAGAGTCATTAGAATCAGAATGATGATGTTCATTTAAAAATTCATCTGTATAAAGAGAAGTTTTAAAAGATTTTTTATGTTTACTAGAAGGAGGAATAACAGACATAGCCTTCTTGATGGATTCAGAAACAAAATCTCTTATGTTATCAGGAACATTCTGAACATTAGATGTTGATGGAACTGCAACAGGTAATGGTACATTACTAAAGGAAATATTATCTGCATTAACAAGTTTGTCATGACAATTAATACAAACAGCTGGAGGAACAGCTACCAAAAGTTTACAGCAGATACACTTAGCTTTGGTAGTTCCAGCACCAGACAGCGATTTTCCTGAAGTATCTTCTGACTCAGATGCAACGTGAGACATCTTGAAATATGTAAGAGAAAAAACAACATATAAAGCAAAATTGATCAAATTCCTTAAATGACAGTTTCAGGAATGGGAAAAAATGCCAAGGAACAAGCTTCTAGCAACCAGAAGCAAAGAAAAAATGAGACTTAAATAATGTGGAGACAAAAGCGACGCCCATATTTTTTTAGCGCCAAATAAGACGCCCACATTATTTGGCGCCAAAAATGACGCCACGTCCGGAACGCCGACATTTTTGGCGCAAAAGAACGCCAAAAATGACGCAACTTCCGGCGACACGTATGACGCCGGAAACAGAAAAGATTTTTTGCGCCAAAAAAGTCCGCGCCAAGAATGACGCAATAAAATGAAGCATTTTCAGCCCCCGCGAGCCTAACAGCCCACAGGGAAAAAAAGTCAAATTTTTAAGGCAAGAAAAATATTTGATTCAAGTGCATTATCCCAAATATGAAACTGACTGTCTGAAAATAAGGAATGTTGAACATCCTGAGTCAAGGCAAATAAATGTTTGAATACATATATTTAGAACTTTATTAAAAAAGTGCCCAACCATAGCTTAGAGTGTCACAGAAAATAAGACTTACTTACCACAGGACACTCATCTACATGTTTGTAGAAAGCCAAACCAGTACTGAAACGAAAATCAGCAGAGGTAATGGTTTATATATATATATATATATATATATATATATATATATATGAGTATATCGTCGATCTGAAAAGGGAGGTAAGAGATGAATCTCTACGACCGATAACAGAGAACCTATGAAATAGACCCCGTAGAAGGAGATCATTGAATTCAAACAGGCAATACTCTCCTCACATCCCTCTGACATTCACTGCACGCCGAGAGGAAAACCGGGCTCCAACCTGCTGCGGAGCGCATATCAACATAGAATCTAGCACAAACTTACTTCACCACCTCCATAGGAGGCAAAGTTTGTAAAACTGAATTGTGGGTGTGGTGAGGGGTGTATTTATAGGCATTTTAAGGTTTGGGAAACTTTGCCCCTCCTGGTAGGAATGTATATCCCATACGTCACTAGCTCATGGACTCTTGCTAATTACATGAAAGAAAGGACTGTTTTGGGTTGGACACGCTTATGTTAAGAGGATTCTGTATTATGATGTATGCTGTACCCAAAATGTGAAATGTATGTGTATTTCCTGATGTATATGGAGGAGGAGAGGAGTTAATAAAAAAATATTTCAACTAAAATAAAAAACTTGATTGAAGAAAATAAAACTAACACCTCACTTTACCTCTTCCTAGTATAACACAGGCAAAGAGAATGACTGGGGGTGGAGATGAAGGGAGGGGCTATATACAGGTCTGCTGTGGTGCTCTTTGCCACTTCCTGTTAATATCCCACAAGGATGAAATCCGTGGACTCGTCATATCTTTGTAAAAGAAATTAACAATATTTGTCATTAAAAAAAATAAATTTTATACACAGGCTGAGTTACGGCATGAGAACATAGCCGTTTAAAAAGGTAGGATTCTAGGTTTGTTAATAAAGAAAAAAAATTATGAATTAAACTAATTTTCGAGATGCAGCATAGGGGTGCGTGATAGTTAACTTTTCCTTTAACTATGATGAGTCATTTCCTATTTTATGCGGTGTCATGTGACATGAAATTGTTTCCCTTTGAAGTGCATGGAAAAGGATTGCTCTACTATGCAATGTTAAAATTGCATTGTGAGTTTTGTATTGAATATAGAACTAGAAAACACAGGTTAACTCCTAGTTTAGTTTAAGATTGTCATCTAAGATTATCCAGAGTTATTAAGCACAAGTACTTTCAAATCTAAGTTTAATTAAAAGTTACCATTCATAAATAAAAAATAGTTTCATAATTCTGAGTGATGGTCCTCCTGTGGATCCATATCTGAACAATGATAAAATGGCAGACATGTAAAGGAGAATGTTAAACTATACACAACAGAATTACATATTGTTCTTTCAGTTTTAATATTAATAAAGTCAAACACTTTCATATAAACTGTACTGTACATGTGCCAAACCTTGACAAAGTCTCCCTTTATACAAGAACACAAGCAAAAACATTGAATATCTAGAAAAAGGGGAGGAGGGAACCAGTACAAAAAAAAAAAAAAAAAAAAAAAAAACACACAAAAGTGACTTTCCTGTTTGACTGTCAGATAGCTGCGTTAGCAGAGGAAGATTTAAAAAGAACCCATTGATGGTGGGGCCCAGTGAGAGAGATCAGCTTTCACTTCCTTGTAAGTGCAGTCCTCTGAGAGGTTGCCCTTGGTGAGGGGAGGCAGGCAAATTTAGGATTGCTGGTGATTGGTTGTGGGGATGGGACAACATGCCAGCCTCCACACTGACTCTGTCCATTTATGAGAAGCAGCTGACATGTAATCTCTACATACAAGGGTTAGAGCAAGATCCTTTTTTGACAATCAAGTCCAGTGCACAATAATTTTCTTAATCTTTTCTCTGCAATTTATTTTTTGCCCACACTCTAGATTGGCAGTGCATTGCTGGCATTTGCTCTCCAGAGCTTACAATGTGTTGCAGGATCCTATGGAACAAAAGTAGTATTCTATTGACATTTTTTTTAGCCATGAATATGCTGAGCTCAGAAATTCTTATTGTACAAAACAAAAATTTGTAAAACCAAAGCTTAAATTGACTTTGCTACCTACTTGTACTGTACTCTTAATGTAGTTATCTTGATGACATCACAAGTATTAATACATAATAGGTAGCAGCACATTTTATTAGGGTAAACTGAGCTATATCCTGTACCAAGACTACTACAAATGTTATTTAGCTGATGGTAACCGGCTACACAGTGAAGAAAAATTCCCACAGCCTAACTGATCCCTCCCACAGAATACTTCCTGATCATGGTATTAATTTTTAGAAATGCCAGTTTGGTCACTCAAAAAAGGGGGGCTTGCAGCCTTTTTTCCCCACATCCTCCATACTATGCCTCCCTCAATCCCTTTCATTCTACCCCCATCACACCCCTTACATTTAATCATTTCTTCCGCTTACGCCCCCTGCCTGAGTTGGCAGGATCTGGCTCTGTAGCCTGGCGTTTACGATGTTTTCTCTGGTAAGTGTGTCCTGGAAGGTGCTTGTTAAGGAGGTCCCGCAAGCACTGTTCTGTCTTCTCTAAGCAGGACAACTGAGAGCTTCCTGACTCATGGTACTCTTCTGCATTTCCAAAAACCAGTTTAAGATCATTAAAGAATTCTTGCACTGTCTGGTAGCTGCCACATGTGCACTTGCTTTGCATGGTCTGAAAGTCCATAGGACTTGTGATAACCTTCATGTAGTCCTCATTTTCATCATCATTCAAAGGCTCCCTGAAAGGCAAACAAAAAATTGGGTCAATCACCATGTTAAAAACAGCTATCTTCAATTAAACAATCAAATTTGTTTCCAGAGCCACCCACCCCCTCCTAAATTGATTTTGAATCATATACCTAAAAGGCCAGCTGAATCGGTACTTTATGAGCTTGGCTAAAATCTCCTCACATTTCTGCAGCTCCTGGCTCAACCGTCGGGAGGCTGGCTTGCTTTGACGCACCTGAAACACAGGGAACAATTATATTAACAACTCCACCGCTATTATTGGTGTGAAAATATGCTATGCACCATACATTCTGCAGATCACAGACACAAGTACATACATGCAAGTCTTGTTATAATTTTTCAGCTATTTGACCAATAAAATACAAGCAAACAACACAGCACTGCTTTAACAGTTATAGGACATTTTTTTTTTTTTACAAGTTTCCAATTTACTTATTTTACCACATTTACTTTATTCTCTTGGTATCTTTCGGTGAAAGAGCACCAATTGACTACTGGGAGCTAGCTATACACATAAGGGAAGCCAATGAAGAGCGTCATTTACTTACATCAGATATTTGTCACTATGTGACACCTTAACACCGCACACCTAAAAGGCGGCGAGGTAGTGCTTGCTTTTATTTTAACACGTTGCTTCCCATTACAAAAGCCAGAGTTGGTTACTCTGTTCATTATTTTCCTACAGGTCCATGACAGGGAGTACAGTACCTGCCACACCTAAGGAGCAACATCTGTCCTGCAGGATCTAATGTAAGTGCCTTTTCCTTCTAGATACTGAGGGTCAGCAACATTTAAGGGGTTAACCTCCTAGGATCCATTTTCTGGGACAAGTTATCCTATTCTTACTTTAAAAATACAACTTTGGGGACAGATTTCATTAAGGGCTTATATATAGACATGATTCAATGCACAGTAGAGGACAGTAAGAGAGGTTTTGCACTTGGCTGAGTATAACTATTGTGGGGACAAAATGTTACTGGAGACTTTTGCATTGCAAGGCGGCAACAGCACGATTTTAGTGGCGCAGGAGAACTTTGTATAGTAGAGGAAAGATTGTGCTTAGCGGTTCTATATTAAACACTTTTCTGTTTACCTGCATATTATAAGAGTTAGTCAACGGTTGTTATTTAACCGTTTCTTCTTTCTTTTGCAAGCGATTTTAGTGGTGCAGTGTTTCTCTCGGCTCACGCGACGCCCGCACTATTCCGGAACGGAGCTCAATGCGTTTGTGGTGCGACTGTATCACATTGAGAGTCTGGTCGGAACCATGATCGGATCTAAGCGAATCGTTAGAGGCAAGATCAGTATAGCATCCGTAAAGTCTGCCTTTCCAATTGCTACTGGGGTAATTTTCTCCTGTACGGTAGGAGCCTCAGGCATCTGAGGCGATTTATTTTAGGCTGCTTATTTTTTTGTGGTGATTAAATAAGTTTTTCAACCAAAATAATTTATTTTTTTGGACTCAATTTTTTCTGTGGCTACAGTAATGGATTCTGATTTAGATCAATATCTGTGGACAAATGCTTACTATGTTTAGAGGCTCAAATTTTACTGCCAATGCAATTTTGTTCTTCATGCTTATCAAAAACTCTAAAATGTAAAGATAAATTACTCCTTTCTGAGCAAAGTGTCTCAGGAAAATGCTGTGCGTGACATGCCTCGGCTTTCTCCTCAAACTTCCCAAGCCATAATTGTTTCTCATTCTGTGCCTTCTGTGTCCGCTCAACATGGGGGTGTTTATTTACATGAGGATTTTCCTCTGTAGTAACAGCGGCTCTGCAGTGTCAGCTTTCCCTGTATTGGGTAAGCGCAAGAAAATCTAATCATTTGCCTGTTACTAAGGCTTCTGACTCTAGGACTGCATTAGCCACTCTTGATCAGTTGTCTGAGGAGGAGAATACTACAGTAGCTTCTGAAAGTGAGATCTCAGACTGACACTTTAGAAGAAAAAACTTCTGAATCTGAAGAGGTTAATTTTAGATTAAAAAGGGACAGTTTACACCAGAATTTTTATTGTTTAAAAAGATAGCTAATCCATTTATTACCCATTCCCCAGTTTTACATAACCAACAGTTTTATTAATCTATGTTTTACCTCTGATTACCTTGTATCTAAAGCCTCTGCAGACTGCCCCCTTATCTCAGTGCTTTTGAAAGACATGCAGTTTAGCCAAACAGTACAGACTCCTAAATAACTCCACGGGAGTGAGCACGTTATCTATATGACACACATGAACTAGTACTGTCTAACTGAAAAATATTCAAAATGCTCTGAGCTAAGAGGCGGTTTTCAACGGTTTAGAAATCAGTTTGAGCCTACCTAGGTTTAGCTTTTCAAAAATACCACCAAGGGAGCAAAGCAAATTTAATAATAAAAATAATTTGAAAAGTTGTTTAAAATTGCAGGTCCTATCTGAATCATGAAAGTTTATTTAGACTAGACTGTCCCTTTAAGCTTGAACACCTCCGGTTACTATTGAAGGAGGTCCTTGCTACTTTAGATGACTCTGAATCTTTGGTTGCTGTCTTCTAAATTGGATATGGAGTATATGATTCCCCATGTTCTGAGGAGGTTTTTCCTGTCCCTAGGAAGATGTCTCAAATTATAGCACAGGAATGGGATAAGCCAAAGGTTCATTTTTCCCCTTCCCCTGTTTTTAACTCAATTCTTGACTCATGGCACACTGTTCCTAAGGTAGAAGGAACTATTTCTACTCTGGCAAAGAGAACTACCATTCCTATAGAGGATGCTCTTTTAAGACCCAATGGACAAGAACCTAGAGGTTTACTTAAAAAAGATGTACATTTATCAAGGGTGAGTATTTCTACGGTTGCGGGAGCTGCATCCTATTGCTGCAATGCAGTCTGATCTTATTACAAAGGAAACTACAGTAGAGGAGATCCAAGACAGGATCAAAGCTCTCAAATTGGCCCATACCTTTATCTGTGATGCCAGTATGCAGATAATTCGTCTGGGAGCTAAAAATATCTAGCTTCACGGTAATAGCCCCAAAGTGCTCTGTGGTTAAAATCTTGGTCGGCCGATGTCTCTTATAAGGCAAAGAGATCACTGGTGGAAAACATAATTTATGCTTTCCTTGATAAATTTATTTCTCTTGTAGTGTATCCAGTCCACGGATCATCCATTACTTGTGGGATATTCTCCTTCCCAACAGGAAGTTGCAAGAGGATCACCCACAGCAGAGCTGCTATATAGCTCCTCCCCTAACTGTCATATCCAGTCATTCGACCGAAACAAGCCGAGAAAAGGAGAAACCATAGGGTGCAGTGGTGACTGTAGTTTAATTAAAATTTAGACCTGCCTGAAAAGGACAGGGCAGGCCGTGGACTGGATACACTACAAGACAAATAAATTTATCAGGTAAGCATAAATTATGTTTTCTCTTGTTAAGTGTATCCAGTCCACGGATCATCCATTACTTGTGTGATACCAATACCAAAGCTAAAGTACACGGATGATGGGAGGGACAAGGCAGGAACCACTGCCAGTAGAATCTCTCTCCCAAAAACAGCCTCCGAAGAAGCAAAAGTACAAATTTGTAAAATTTGGAAAAAGTATGAAGTGAAGACCAAGTTGCAGCCTTGCAAATCTGTTCAACAGAGGCCTCATTTTTAAAGGCCCAGGTGGAAGCCACAGCTCTAGTAGAATGAGCTGTAATCCTTTCAGGAGGCTGCTGTCCAGCAGTCTCATAGGCTAAACGGATTATACTCCGAAGCCAAAAAGAAAGAGGTTGCCGAGACCCTCTGACCTCTCCTCTGTCCAGAGTAAACAACAAACAGGTTAGATGTCTGGCGAAAATCTTTAGTAGCCTGTAAGTAAAACTTCAAGGCACGGATTACGTCTAGATTATGCAAAAACAGAATTTATGTTTACCTGATAAATTACTTTCTCCAACGGTGTGTCCGGTCCACGGCGTCATCCTTACTTGTGGGATATTCTCCTCCCCAACAGGAAATGGCAAAGAGCCCAGCAAAGCTGGTCACATGATCCCTCCTAGGCTCCGCCTTCCCCAGTCATTCGACCGACGTAAAGGAGGAATATTTGCATAGGAGAAACCATATGATACCGTGGTGACTGTAGTTAAAGAAAATAAATTATCAGACCTGATTAAAAAACCAGGGCGGGCCGTGGACCGGACACACCGTTGGAGAAAGTAATTTATCAGGTAAACATAAATTCTGTTTTCTCCAACATAGGTGTGTCCGGTCCACGGCGTCATCCTTACTTGTGGGAACCAATACCAAAGCTTTAGGACACGGATGAAGGGAGGGAGCAAATCAGGTCACCTAAATGGAAGGCACCACGGCTTGCAAAACCTGTACAACGGCAAAGAGAATGACTGGGGAAGGCGGAGCCTAGGAGGGATCATGTGACCAGCTTTGCTGGGCTCTTTGCCATTTCCTGTTGGGGAGGAGAATATCCCACAAGTAAGGATGACGCCGTGGACCGGACACACCTATGTTGGAGAAAGACGTTCCTTCTTTGAAGAAGGATTAGGACATAATGATGGAACAACAATCTCTTGATTGATATTCTTGTTAGAAAACACATTAGGTAAAAACCCAGGTTTTGTACGCAGAACAACTTTATCTGAATGAAAGATCAGATAAGGAGAACCACAATGTAAGGCAGATAACTACGAGACTCTTCGAGCCGAGGAAATAGCCATCAGAAAAATAACTTTCCATGAAAGAAGTTTGATATCAATAGAATGAAGTGGTTCAAACGGAACCCCTTGAAGAACTTTAAGAACTAAGTTTAAGCTCCATGGAGGAGCAACAGGTTTAAACACAGGCTTAATTCTAACTAAAGCCTGACAAAATGCCTGAACGTCTGGAACTTCTGCCAGACGCTTGTGTAAAAGAATAGACAGCGCAGAAATCTGTCCCTTTAAAGAACTAGCTGATAATCCTTTGTCCAAACCCTCTTGGAGGAAGGACAATATCCTAGGAATCCTAACCCTACTCCATGAGTAATTCTTGGATTCACACCAATGAAGATATTTACGCCATATCTTGTGGTAAATTTTCCTGGTGACAGGCTTTCGTGCCTGTATTAAGGTAACCATCAATTACTGACTCTGAGAAGCCACGCTTTGATGGGATCAAGCGTTCAATCTCCATGCAGTCAGTCTCAGAGAAAGTAGATTCGGATGATTGAAAGGACCTTGTATTAGAAGGTCTTGTCTCAGAGGCAGAGTCCATGGTGGAAAGGATGACATGTCCACTAGGTCTGCATACCAGGTCCTGCGTGGCCACGCAGGCGCTATCACTATCACTGATGCTCTTTCCTGTTTGATTTTGGCAATCAGTCGAGGGAGCAGAGGAAACGGTGGAAACACATAAGCCAGGTTGAAGAACCAAGGCGCTGCTAGAGCATCTATCAGTGCCGCTTCTGGGTCCCTGGACCTGGATCCGTAACAAGGAAGCTTGGCGTTCTGGCGAGACGCCATGAGATCCAATTCTGGTTTGCCCCAATGGAGAACCAAATGAGCAAACACCTCCGGATGGAGTTCCCATTCCCCCGGATGAAAAGTCTGACGACTTAGAAAATCCGCCTCCTAGTTCTCTACACCTGGGATATGGATCGCTGACAGGTGGTAAGAGTGAGTCTCTGCCCAGCAAATTATTATGGAGACTTCTGACATCGCTAGGGAACTCCTGGTTCCCCCTTGATGGTCGATGTAAGCCACAGTCGTGATGTTGTCCGACTGAAATCTGATGAACCTCAGTGTTGCTAGCTGAGGCCAAGCCAGAAGAGCATTGAATATTGCTCTTAACTCCAGAATATTTATTGGGAGGAGTTTCTCCTCCTGAGTCCATGAACCCTGAGCCTTCAGGGAGTTCCAGACTGCACCCCAACCTGGAAGGCTGGCATCTGTTGTTACAATTGTCCAATCTGGTCTGCGAAAGGTCATACCCTTGGACAGATGGGCCCGAGATAACCACCAGAGAAGAGAATCTCTGGTTTCCTTATCCAGATTTAGTAGAGGGGACAAATCTGTGTAATCCCCATTCCACTGACTGAGCATGCATAATTGCAGCGGTCTGAGATGCAGGCGCGCGAATGGCACTATGTCCATCGCCGCTACCATTAAGCCGATTACTTCCATGTACTGAGCCACCGTGGCGCGTGGAATGGAGTGAAGAACACGGCAAGCATTTAGAAGTTTTGATAACCTGGACTCCGTCAGGTAAATTTTCATTTCTACAGAATCTATTAGAGTCCCTAGGAAGGAAACCCTTGTGAGAGAAGATAGAGAACTCTTCTTCGTTCAATTTCCACCCATGCGACCTCAGGAATGCCAGAACTATCTCTGTATGAGATTTGGCCATTTGAAAGCTTGACGCCTGTATCAGGATATCGTCCAGGTAAGGAGCCACCGCTATGCCTCGCGGTCTTAGGACCGCCAGAAGTGAGCCCAGAACCTTTGTAAAAATTCTTGGGGCTGTAGCCAACCCGAATGGAAGAGCTACAAATTGGTAATGCCTGTCTAGAAAGGCAAACCTCAGGAACTGATGATGATTCTTGTGAATCGGAATGTGAAGGTAGGCATCCTTTAAGTCCACTGTGGTCATGTACTGACCCTCTTGGATCATGGGTAAAATGGTTCGAATAGTTTCCATCTTGAATGATGGAACTCTGAGGAATTTGTTTAGGATCTTTAAATCCAAAATTGGTCTGAAGGTTCCATCTTTTTTGGGAACCACAAACAGATTTGAATAAAACCCCTGTCCTTGTTCCGTCCACGGAACTGGATGGATCACTCCCATTACAAGGAGATCTTGTACGCAGCTTAGGAATGCCTCTTTCTTTATCTTGTTTGCAGATAATATTGAAAGGTGAAATCTCCCTTATGGAGGAGAAGCTTTGAAGTCCAGAAGATATCCCTGAGATATGATCTCCAACGCCCAGGGATCCTGAACATCTCTTGCCCACGCCTGGGCGAAGAGAGAGTCTGCCCCCTACTAGATCCCCGCTCCTTCATGCTGTCTTAGAGGCAGCAGCAGGCTTTCTGGCCTGCTTGCCCTTGTTCCAGGACTGGTTACGTTTCCAGGCCTGCTTGGATTGAGCAAAAGTCCCCTCTTGTTTTGAAGCAGAGGAAGTTGATGCTGCACCTGCCTTGAAATTTCGAAAGGCACGAAAATTAGACTGTTTGGCCTTTGATTTGGCCCTGTCCTGAGGAAGGGTATGTCAGCAATAATTTCTTTCAAACCAGGCCCAAATAAGGTCTGCCCCTTGAAAGGAATGTTGAGTAATTTAGACTTTGAAGTCACATCAGCTGACCAGGATTTGAGCAAATACGGCCTTACTCGCCTGGATGGCGAATACGGAATTCTTAGCCGTTAGTTTAGTCAAATGAACAATGGCATCAGAAACAAATGAGTTAGCTAGCTTAAGAGTTCTAAGTTTGTCAACAATTTCAGTCAATGGAGCTGTATGGATGGCCTCTTCCAGGGCCTCAAACCAGAATGCCGCCGCAGCAGTGACAGGCGCAATGCATGCAAGGGGCTGTAAAATAAAACCTTGTTGAATAAACATTTTCTTAAGGTAACCCTCTAATTTTTTATCCATTGGATCTGAAAAAGCACAACTGTCCTCAACCGGGATAGTGGTACGCTTTGCTAAAGTAGAAACTGCTCCCTCCACCTTA
Source organism: Bombina bombina (assembly GCF_027579735.1). NCBI lineage: Eukaryota > Metazoa > Chordata > Amphibia > Anura > Bombinatoridae > Bombina > Bombina bombina. The sequence goes on from NC_069501.1 coordinate 280,917,647, forward strand.
GGGACAGTCTGCCATAAGTCCTGTGTAGTGGCATCTATTGGAAACATTTTTCTAAATATAGGAGGTGGGGAAAAGGGCACACCGGGCCTATCCCACTCCTTACTAATAATTTCTGTAAGCCTTTGAGGTATTGGAAAAACATCAGTACTCACTGGCACTGCATAGTATTTATCCAGCCTACACAATTTCTCTGGCACTGCAATTGTGTCACAGTCATTCAGAGCAGCTAATACCTCCCCAAGCAATACACGGAGGTTCTCAAGCTTAAATTTAAAATTAGAAATCTCTGAATCAGGTCTCCCCGATTCAGAGACGTCACCCACAGACTGAAAGCTCTCCGTCCTCAGGTTCTGCATATTGTGACGCAGTATCAGACATGGCTCTTACAGCATCTACGCGCTCTGTATCTCGTCTAACCCCAGAGCTATCGCGCTTGGCTCTCAATTCAGGCAATCTGGATAATACCTCTGACAGGGTATTATTCATGATTGCAGCCATGTCCTGCAAAGTAATCGCTATGGGCGTCCCTGATGTACTTGGCGCCATATTAGAGTGCGTCCCTTGAGCGGGAGGCGAAGGGTCCGACACGTGGGGAGAGTTAGTCGGCATAACTTCCCCCCTCGACAGACCCCTCTGGTGAAAATTCTTTTATAGATAAAGACTGATCTTTACTGTTTAAGGTGAAATCAATACATTTAGTACACATTCTACTATGGGGCTCCACCATGGCTTTTAAACATAATGAACAAGTATCCTCTGTTTCAGACATGTTTGTACAGACTAGCAATGAGACTAGCAAGCTTGGAAAACACTTTAAAGCAAGTTAACAAGCAATATAAAAAACGTTACTGTGCCTTTAAGAGAAACAAATTGACAAAATTTGAAATAACAGTGAAAAAAGGCAGTTACACTAACAAAATTTTTACAGTGTATGTAACAAGTCAGCAGAGCATTGCACCCACTTGCAAATGGATGATTAACCCCTTAATAACAAAAACAGAATAATAAATGACAAAAACGTTTTTTAAACAGTCACAACTGCCACAGTCTACTGTGATTGTTACCCTCCTCAAACACGACTTTGAAGCCTTTTGAGCCCTTCAGAGATGTCCTGGATCATGCAGAGGGAAGCTGAATGTCTCTGTCAGTATTTTTATCTGCACAGAAAAGCACTAAAATAGGCCCTTCCCACTCATATTGCAACAGTGGAAAGCTTCAGGAAACTGTTTCTAGGCAAAAATCAAGCCAGCCATGTTGAAAAAAACTAGGCCCCAATAAGTTTTGTCACCAAACATATATAAAAACGATTAACATGCCAGCAAACGTTTTATATTACACTTTTATAAGAGTATGTAACTCTGTTAATAAGCCTGATACCAGTCGCTATCACTGCATTTAAGGCTTAACTTACATTAATCCGGTATCAGCAGCATTTTTCTAGCAAATTCCACCCCTAGAAATATATTAACTGCACATACCTTATTGCAGGAAAACCTGCACGCCATTCCCCCCTCAGAAGTTACCTCACTCCTCAGAATATGTGAGAACGGCAGTGGTTCTTGGTTACTTCTGCTAAGATCATAGAAATCACAGGCAGATTCTTCTTCTAATGCTGCCTGAGATGAAACAGTACACTCCGGTACCATTTAAAAATAAACACTTGATTGAAGTTAAAAAACTAACTATAATACACCACTCTTCTCTTACTATGTCCATCTTTGTTGAGAGTTGCAAGAGAATGACTGGATATGGCAGTGAGGGGAGGAGCTATATAGCAGCTCTGCTGTGGGTGATCCTCTTGCAACTTCCTGTTGGGAAGGAGAATATCCCACAAGTAATGGATGATCCGTGGACTGGATACACTTAACAAGAGAAATGGAGCTTTCCTACCTCAGGACAAGAATGGACCTAGAGGTTGTCCCACTTCTAATTTTCGTTCCTTTCATAACTTTAAAAGGACAAAAGTCGTCCTCTTACTCTTCAAAGCCAGATCAACCAAGATCCACTTGGAAATCCAACCAACCCAGGAACAAGGGGAAAAAAAAAAACAAAAACAATATGCCTTCAGATGACTCTAAATCAGCATGAAGGTTCCGTCCCTGATTCAGTATGCATCAGGCTTTCTTTTCGTCAAGCCTGGATATGCAATGTCCCAGATCCTTGGCAGTGTATATAGTATCCCAGGGTTACAGAATGGGTTTCAAGTCCTTCTCCTGTCAAGACTATCCTCAAACCAAATAAAGGAGGCCTTCTTAAACTGTGTAAAAGACCTATTTTATCTGGGAGTTATTGTGCCTGTCTAGGATTCTATTCAAATCCATTTGTGGTTCCCAAAAAGGAGGGCACTTTTCGGCCCATTCTAGACCTCAAGTGTCTCAACAAATTCCTCAGGGTTCCGTCTCTTAAGATGGAAACTATTCGGTCAATTCTTCCTTTGGTTCAGGAAGGTCAATCTATGACGACTATAGACCTGAAGGACGCATACGGTCATGTTCCCATTCACAGAGAACACCATCAGTATATGAGGTTTGCTTTTCTGGACAAGCACTTCCAATTTGTTGCTCTTTCATTTGGGGGTCACGGCTCCCAGAATATTCACAAAGGTTCTGGGGGCGCTATTGGTTGTGGATCAGATCCCAGGAAATTGCTGTGGCGCCTTCTCTGGACGACATCTTGGTTCAGGCGTCATCTTTTCAACTAGCCCAATCTCATACAGAGAGGTTGTCTTTTCTTGGCTCCCATGGGTGAAAGGTGATTTTGGAAAAAAGTTCTCTTTTTTCATCTACCAAAGCGTTTCCTAGGGAATATAATGGTTTCCCTGTTCATGAAGATTTTTCTAACGGAGGTAAAAAAAAAAAAAAAAAAAGGATTCTTCCTTCCTTTCTCTCCAGTCTGCCTTTTGTCCATCTGTGGCCCAATGCATGGAGGGGATTGGACTGATGGTGGCATCCATGGACATCATTCCTTTTGCTCGGTTCCATCTACGACCGCTGCAGCTTTGTATGCTCCGTCAATGGAACGGCGATCATTTGGATTTAACTCAAAGGATAAATCTGGACCTTCTAACAAGAGACACTCTCTCGTGGTGGGTATCACAGGAACATCTGTCTCAGGGAACTTGCTTTCTTAGACCTTCCTGGGAAATTGTAATTACGGACGCCAGCCTGTCAGGCTGGGGTGCTGTTTGGGGACCTCTAAAAGGCACAGGGCCTGTGGTCTTGGGAAGAGTCCTCTCTTCCCATAAATATCCTCGAGTTGAGAGCTATCTTCAATGCCCTATTAGCGTGGCCTCAACTGTCATTGATTCGGTTTATAATATTTAAATTGGACAACATTCTCAGTGGCTTATATCAACCACCAGGGAGGGACTCTTGAGTTCCTTAGCCATGAAGGAGGTGACTCAAATTTTGCAGTGGGCGGAAGCCCATGATTGTCTCCTATCTGCCATCTACATGCCAGGAGTGGACAACTGGGAAGCAGATTTTCTGAGCAGACAGACCTTTCATCCCGGGGAGTGGGCTCTCCATCCGGAAGTGTTCTCTCAGATAACCCTCAAGTGGGGGGTTCCAGAGTTGGATCTGATTGCGTCATGCCAAAAACGCCAATGTTCCAAAAACATAATTTATGCTTACCTGATAAATTCCTTTCTTCTGTAGTGTGATCAGTCCACGGGTCATCATTACTTCTGGGATATTACTCCTCCCCAACAGGAAGTGCAAGAGGATTCACCCAGCAGAGCTGCATATAGCTCCTCCCCTCTACGTCACTCCCAGTCATTCGACCAAGGACCAACGAGAAAGGAAAAGCCAAGGGTGAAGTGGTGACTGGAGTATAAATTAAAAAATATTTACCTGCCTTAAAAACAGGGCGGGCCGTGGACTGATCACACTACAGAAGAAAGGAATTTATCAGGTAAGCATAAATTATGTTTTCTTCTGTTAAGTGTGATCAGTCCACGGGTCATCATTACTTCTGGGATACCAATACCAAAGCAAAAGTACACGGATGACGGGAGGGATAGGCAGGCTCTTTATACAGAAGGAACCACTGCCTGAAGAACCTTTCTCCCAAAAATAGCCTCCGATGAAGCAAAAGTGTCAAATTTGTAAAATTTGGAAAAAGTATGAAGCGAAGACCAAGTTGCAGCCTTGCAAATCTGTTCAACAGAGGCCTCATTCTTGAAGGCCCAAGTGGAAGCCACAGCTCTAGTAGAATGAGCTGTAATTCTTTCAGGAGGCTGCTGTCCAGCAGTCTCATAAGCTAAACGAATTATGCTACGAAGCCAAAAAGAAAGAGAGGTAGCGGAAGCTTTTTGACCTCTCCTCTGCCCAGAGTAAATGACAAACAGAGAAGACGTTTGTCGAAATTCCTTAGTTGCCTGTAAGTAAAATTTTAGAGCACGGACTACATCCAGGTTGTGCAGTAGACGTTCCTTCTTTGAAGAAGGATTTGGGCATAAAGAAGGAACAACAATCTCTTGATTGATATTCCTGTTAGTAACTACCTTAGGTAAGAACCCAGGTTTAGTACGCAGGACTACCTTATCCGAATGAAAAATCAAATAAGGAGAATCACAATGTAAGGCTGATAATTCAGAGACTCTTCGAGCCGAGGAAATAGCCATTAAAAATAGAACTTTCCAAGATAACAACTTTATAACAATGGAATGAAGGGGTTCAAACGGAACGCCCTGTAAAACATTAAGAACAAGGTTTAAACTCCATGGTGGAGCAACAGTTTTAAACACAGGCTTAATTCTGGCCAAAACCTGACAAAAAGCCTGGACGTCAGGAACTTCTGACAGACGTTTGTGTAACAGAATGGACAGAGCTGAGATCTGTCCCTTTAATGAACTAGCAGATAAACCCTTTTCTAAACCTTCTTGTAGAAAAGACAATATCCTAGGAATCCTAACCTTACTCCAAGAGTAACCTTTGGATTCACACCAATATAGGTATTTACGCCATATCTTATGGTAAATCTTTCTGGTAACAGGTTTCCTAGCCTGTATTAAGGTATCAATAACTGACTCAGAAAATCCACGTCTTGATAAAATCAAGCGTTCAATTTCCAAGCAGTCAGCTTCAGAGAAGTTAGATTTTGATGTTTGAAGGGACCCTGTATCAGAAGGTCCTGTTTCAGAGGTAGAGACCAAGGTGGACAGGATGACATGTCCACCAGGTCTGCATACCAAGTCCTGCGTGGCCACGCAGGTGCTATTAGAATCACTGATGCTCTCTCTTGTTTGATTCTGGCAATCAATCGAGGAAGCAACGGGAAGGGTGGAAACACGTAAGCCATCCTGAAGTCCCAAGGTGCTGTCAGAGCATCTATCAGGACTGCTCCTGGATCCCTGGATCTGGACCCGTAACGAGGAAGCTTGGCGTTCTGTCGAGACGCCATGAGATCTATCTCTGGTTTGCCCCAACGTCGAAGTATTTGGGCAAAGACCTCCGGATGAAGTTCCCACTCCCCCGGATGAAAAGTCTGACGACTTAAGAAATCCGCCTCCCAGTTCTCCACTCCCGGGATGTGGATTGCTGACAGGTGGCAAGAGTGAGACTCTGCCCAGCGAATTATCTTTGATACTTCCATCATAGCTAGGGAGCTTCTTGTCCCTCCCTGATGGTTGATGTAAGCTACAGTCGTGATGTTGTCCGACTGAAACCTGATGAACCCCCGAGTTGTCAACTGGGGCCAAGCCAGGAGGGCATTGAGAACTGCTCTCAATTCCAGAATGTTTATTGGCAGGAGACTCTCCTCCTGACTCCATTGTCCCTGAGCCTTCAGAGAATTCCAGACGGCACCCCAACCTAGAAGGCTGGCGTCTGTTGTTACAATTGTCCAGTCTGGTCTGCTGAATGGCATCCCCCTGGACAGATGTGGCCGAGAAAGCCACCATAGAAGAGAATTTCTGGTCTCTTGATCCAGATTCAGAGAAGGGGATAAGTCTGAGTAATCCCCATTCCACTGACTTAGCATGCACAGTTGCAGTGGTCTGAGGTGTAAGCGTGCAAAGGGTACTATGTCCATTGCCGCTACCATTAAGCCGATTACCTCCATGCATTGAGCCACTGACGGGTGTTGAATGGAATGAAGGGTGCGGCAAGCACCTTGAAGTCTTGTTAGCCTGTCCTCTGTCAGGTAAATCTTCATTTCTACAGAATCTATAAGAGTCCCCAGGAAGGGAACTCTTGTGAGTGGAACGAGTGAACTTTTCTTTTCGTTCACCTTCCATCCATGTGACCTTAGAAATGCCAGCACTAACTCTGTATGAGACTTGGCAGTTTGAAAGCTTGTATCAGAATGTCGTCTAGGTATGGAGCTACCGAGATTCCCCGCGGTCTTAGTACCGCCAGAAGAGCACCCAGAACCTTTGTGAAGATTCTTGGAGCTGTAGCCAATCCGAATGGAAGAGCCACAAACTGGTAATGCCTGTCTAGGAAGGCAAACCTTAGGTACCGATAATGATCTTTGTGAATCGGTATGTGAAGGTAAGCATCTTTTAAATCTACAGTGGTCATGTATTGACCCCTCTTGGATCATAGGTAAAATTGTCCGAATAGTCTCCATCTTGAACGATGGAACTCTTAGGAATTTGTTTAGGATCTTTAAGTCCAGGATTGGTCTGAAAGTTCCCTCTTTTTTGGGAACCACAAACAGATTTGAGTAAAACCCCTGTCCCTGTTCCGATCGTGGAACTGGATGGATTACTCCCATTAACAAGAGCTCTTGTACGCAGCGTAGAAACGCCTCTTTCTTTGTCTGGATTGTTGACAATCTTGACAGATGAAATCTCTCTCTTGGAGGAGAGTATTTGAAGTCCAGAAGGTATCCCTGAGATATTATCTCTAGCGCCCAGGGATCCTGAACATCTCTTGCCCAAGCCTGGGCGAAGAGAGAAAGTCTGCCCCCCACTAGATCCGATCCCGGATCGGGGGCCCTCAATTCATGCTGTTTTAGGGGCAGCAGCAGGTTTCCTAGTCTGCTTGCCCTTGTTCCAGGACTGGTTAGGTTTCCAGCCTTGTCTGTAGCGAGCAACAGCTCCTTCCTGTTTTGGTGCAGAGGAAGTTGATGCTGCTCCTGCTTTGAAATTACGAAAGGAACGAAAATTAGACTGTCTAGTCTTGGCTTTGTCCTGAGGCAGGGCATGGCCTTTACCTCCTGTAATGTCAGCGATAATCTTTCAACCCGGGCCCGAATAAGGTCTGCCCTTTGAAAGGTATATTAAGCAATTTAGACTTAGAAGTAACATCAGCTGACCAGGATTTTAGCCACAGCGCCCTGCGTGCCTGAATGGTGAATCCTGAATTCTTCGCCGTAAGTTTAGTAAGATGTACTACGGCCTCCGAAATGAATGAATTAGCTAGTTTAAGGACTCTAAGCCTGTCCGTAATGTCGTCCAGAGTAGCTGAACCAATGTTCTCTTCCAGAGACTCAATCCAGAATGCCGCTGCAGCCGTGATCGGCGCAATGCATGCAAGGGGTTGCAATATAAAACCTTGTTGAACAAACATTTTCTTAAGGTAACCCTCTAACTTTTTATCCATTGGATCTGAAAAAGCACAGCTATCCTCCACCGGGATAGTGGTACGCTTAGCTAAGGTAGAAACTGCTCCCTCCACCTTAGGGACCGTTTGCCATAAGTCCCTTGTGGTGGCGTCTATTGGAAACATTTTTCTAAATATCGGAGGGGGTGAGAACGGCACACCGGGTCTATCCCACTCCTTAGTAACAATTTCAGTAAGTCTCTTAGGTATAGGAAAAACCTCAGTACTCGTCGGTACCGCAAAATATTTATCCAACCTACACATTTTCTCTGGTATTGCAACTGTGTTACAATCATTCAGAGCCGCTAACACCTCCCCTAGTAATACACGGAGGTTTTCCAGTTTAAATTTAAAATTTGAAATATCTGAATCCAGTCTGTTTGGATCAGAACCGTCACCCACAGAATGAAGTTCTCCGTCCTCATGTTCTGCCACCTGTGACGCAGTGTCTGACATGGCCCTAATATTATCAGCGCACTCTGTTCTCACCCCAGAGTGATCACGCTTACCTCTTAGTTCTGGTAATTTAGCCAAAACCTCAGTCATAACAGTAGCCATATCCTGTAATGTGATTTGTAATGGCCGCCCAGATGTACTCGGCGCTACAATATCACGCACCTCCCTCTGAGCGGGAGATGTAGGTACTGACACGTGAGGTGAGTTAGTCGGCATAACTCTCCCCTCGTTGTTTGGTGAAATTTGTTCAATTTGTACAGATTGACTTTTATTTAAAGTAGCATCAATACAGTTAGTACATAAATTTCTATTGGGCTCCACTTTGGCATTGCAACAAATGACACAGGTATCATCCTCTGAATCAGACATGTTTAACACACTAGCAAATAAACTTGCAACTTGGAAATACAATTCAATTAGAATAATATTAAAATGTACTGTGCCTTTAATAAGCACAGAAGAGCTATGACAGTTGAAAATTAATAAATTGAAACAGTTATAGCCTCAATCCTTGTAAACAACACAACTTTAGCAAAGGTTTAATCCCATTAGCAAAGATAACAAATTCTGAAAGCAGGAAACAAATTACAGAATAAACGTTTTTTATCTCAGTCAAACTATAATTCTCACAGCTCTGCTGAGAGAAATTACCTCCCTCAAAATAAGTTTTGAAGACCCCTGAGCTCTGTAGAGATGAACCGGATCATGCAGGGAACACAATGAGTTGCTGACTGAAATATTTGATGCATAGAAAAAGCGCCAAAAAAACAGCCCCTCCCCCTCACACACAGCAGTGAGGGAGAACAGAAACTGTCAGAAAAACAGATTAAGCAACTGCCAAGTGGAAAAATAGTGCCCAAACATTTATTCACACAGTACCTCAGCAAATGAAAACGATTTTACATTCCAGCAAAAACGTTAAACATAATCTCTAGTTATTAAACAGCTTTATGTATTTCTTACAGTGTAATTCTAGTGAAGTACCATTCCCCAGAATACTGAAGTGTAAAGTATACATACATGACATATCGGTATGGCAGGATTTTCTCATCAATTCCATTGTCAGAAAATAAAAACTGCTACATACCTCTATGCAGATTCATCTGCCCGCTGTCCCCTGATCTGAAGTTTACCTCACTCCTCAGATGGCCGAGAACAGCAATATGATCTTAACTACTCCGGCTAAAATCATAGCAAAACTCTGGTAGATTCTTCTTCAAACTCTGCCAGAGAGGTAATAACACACTCCGGTGCTATTTTAAAATAACAAACTTTTGATTGAAGATATAAAACTAAGTATAATCACCATAGTCCTCTCACACATCCTATCTAGTCGTTGGGTGCAAGAGAATGACTGGGAGTGACGTAGAGGGGAGGAGCTATATGCAGCTCTGCTGGGTGAATCCTCTTGCACTTCCTGTTGGGGAGGAGTAATATCCCAGAAGTAATGATGACCCGTGGACTGATCACACTTAACAGAAGAAATAGGGTTAAAGGTCAAGAAATCCCCAGGCCGTTCTGGTAGATGCTCTAGCGGTTCTCCTTGGAGGTTTTCTTTGGCTTATCCGTTTCCTCTCCTTCCACGAGTCATCGCTCGTATCAAAAAGGAGAGAGCATCTGTGATTCTAATAGTTCCTGCATGGCCTTGCAGGATCTGGCGAGGATGTCATCTCTACCTCCTCGAAGGTTACCTCTGAGGAAAGACCTTCAGGGTTATTTCCTCCATCCAAACCTAAATTCTCTGAAGCTAACTGCTTGGAGATTGAACGCCTAGTTCTGTCTAAGCGTGGTTTTTCTAAAGCGGTAATTGAAACTATGATTCAGGCTCGAAAACCGGTTACTCGCAAGATTTACCATAAGATATGGCGTAAACATCTTTTTTGGTGTGAATCTAAGGGGTTCACCTGGAGCCGGGTGAGGATCCCCCGGATTTTGTCTTTTCTTTAGGATGGCCTGGAAAAGTGTTCATCAGTCACTACCCTAAATGGGCAGATTTCTGTGTTATTTATCCTTTTGCACAAACGTCTGGCAGACCTACCAGATGTTTAAGCATTTGTACAGGCCCTGGTTAGAATCAGGTCTGTGTTTAAACCTGTTGCTCCCCCGTGGAGCCTTAATTTAGTTCTTAAAGTTTGCAGCAGGCTCCGTTTGAGCATGTTGATATTAAACTGTTGCCCTGGAAGGTTTTGTTTCTTGTTGCCATTTTTTCTGCTCACAGGGTGTCTGAGCTTTCAGCTCTGCAGTGTGATTCTCGCTACCTTATTTTTCATGCTGATAAGGCAGTCCTTCATACTAAATTTGGGTTTCTTCTTAAGGTGGTGTCTGATCGAAACATTAATCAGGAAGTAGTTGCTCCTTTTTGTCCAAATCCTTCTCAAAAGAAACGTATTTTGCATAAATTGGATGTTGTGCGGCTTCTCAAATTCTACTTGCAAGCTACTAAAGATATTAGGAAACAGTTTGCCCTGTTTGTTATCTCTGGTAAACGTAAGGGTCAAAAGGCCACCCTACTTCTGTGTCTATGGTTGAGAAGTTTGATACGTATGGCTTATGAGACTGCTGGACAGCCGCCTCCTGAGAGAATTACGGCTCATTCCACTAGGGCTGGATCCTCTTCTTGGGCTTTCAAAAATAAATTTCTGTGGATCAGATTTGCAAGGCGGCAACATGGTCCTCTCTACATACTTTTTGAAAATTCTACAAATTTGATACTTTTGCCTCGGCTGAGGCTTGCTTTGGGAGCAAGGTTCTTCAAGCGGTGGTGCCTTCTGTTTAGGTCCCCCTGTCTTTCTCCCTCCCTGTTCATTCCGTGTCCTCTAGCTTGGGTATTGGTTCCCACTAGTAACTGGAATGACGTAGTGGACTCTCCATGTCATAGGAAAGAAAACTAAATTTATGCTTACCTGATAAATTTCATTCTGGAAATGGCAAGTCCACGACCCCGCCTTCTTTTAAGTTATAATTCGGCAGGTTTTTTTTTAGTTAACCTCAGGCACCTTTTTCACCCTTGTGTTTTTTATTCCTTTCCATTTCCTTCGGCTGAATGAGTTGGGGTTATGGGTAAGGCAGTTACACTTAAAGGGACACTGAACCCACATTTTTTCTTTCATGATTCAGATAGAGCATGCAATTGTAAGCAACTTTCTAATTTACTCCTATTATCAAATTTTCTTCATTCTCTTGATATGTTTATTTGAAAAGCAAGAATTTAAGTTAAGATGCCGGCCCATTTTTGGTGAACAACCTTGGTTGTCCTTGCTGATTGGACAGAACCAACAAATACTGTCCATGGTTCTGAACCAAAAATTTGCTGGCTCCTTAGCTTAGATGCCTTTTTTTCAAATAAAGTTATCAAGAGAATGAAGAACATTTGATAATAGAAGTAAATTAGAAAGTTGCTTAAAATTGCATGCTCTAGACATCCCCCTGACATGACCTGGTTCCGGTGGAGGAGGAGCTCAACAGGTGTTGCTGAGCCCACACCTCCAGCCACACACATACTGGCGGTGGATTGTTTTGCGCGCCTGCTCCAAGTCTTGGGGCTCTTTGTAAGGACAGCTTGGTAAAAGCAGCTCTGGAACCCTTTTACCAGTGGCCCACCATCCCACTGGTTCATACTAACTCTTTTTCATTTGCCTGGACTCAACTTGTCTCTATTTTGACTTACCCAGCCTAAAAACTATCTCTCATCACGTTACCTACCTTCTTTGCTTTAGACTGTATCTCCCTCCTCCCTCAAACTAAACTCTGCCACTCCGCTCAAACTTCAAACCTTATCTCCCCCACTCCGCCTGTAGCCCTCGCCAGGAAAAATTTCAGCATCTTTGACCGCTCTGTTATTACCTGAATCTCACCTGCGGTACCGCTGGAAGTGCCCCCCCTGCAGCGCTGCAGCTTGGTGTCCGCCCTCTCCCTCCCCCACCGGTGCTGCGCGGGAGGGAGCTGGGCTCGATCTTGGATTGGGGTTCTGACGCTGGAGCCGTCCCTCTCCGGCTGACGCCGGTGTTTGATGCAGCCCTCTTGCTCTCCTCCCACCGGTGCTGCGTGAGGAGAGCCGAGCGCGATCTTCGATAGGGGCGGAGGGGAAACGGCTACTGGAAGCGCCCCGTGTCGGCTTGCGGGGACCTGGACGTCGCTGGCGAACACGGCGAGTGGACAGGCGGAGGCAAGGGGTGAGTTTACCTGAATTTTTTTTCTTACTCCATTGTGGGTCAGACACTGCTCCCGGATATCTGAAGAGGCTCCTAAAAGGCTCCTAAAAGTCTCAGGCTAGACCCGCTAAAAGTCAATTTCCTAAAGGCAGAGGTGAATGGGAGGAGGAAAGGGGGAGAAAGAGAAAGAATCAGGCTGATGGCGAATGGCCTGGAAGCTCACCAAGGGGAATAAACCTGAGACGCTAAAATCGTCTAGAGCACTTAATCATATTCAACAAGCTCTCCTGCTCCCTATCTTGATATCCTAACTGTGGACTAAAAACATATAAAGGGGCAATTTGAACTTAAGAAGAGACCGAGAATAAAAAGACTTCTTCTATGAGAATATTTGCTTAATCCTTAACAACTTGAATATGCTCTCTCACTTTCCCCCTACCTGTTACAAAAGTTTCAAAACCTGATATTATTAACTGATTAGCTTGCACTTCTCTTTTTATTTGGGATATAACACTATCTAGCTTTATTAGATTGCGTATATACTGATATTATTTATGCAAAAAGGAATTGTCTTTGTTTGATGGCTTTTCAAAAAAACGTTACTACGCTACACATATCTTCCTAAAGATGGGTCATTAAGGTTTAAACTGAATCATATCACTAACCAACATTCTTACTGACCCTTTGAAAGGTTTACATGATAGTTAGTGTAGCTGCAAAAAGCAAAAAATTAACTGTATTACCTGCGTTTTTTCCCTGCTCTCTGTCTACGAAAAAGATACAATAGGGATACAGGCAGCAATCCCCTGACCTAACTGAGGTATTTAATACTTTACTACAACATTAATAAACAGGGGTAATTTCCCCTAGTTTCTTCCCTTAAAAATAAAATATTTCTAATCAAGTTTTTGGATTTTAAAGAACTCCCTGAATCAATATTACCTGCTTTCTCATATCACCTAATACTAATAAGAGCATGGTAACTCCTGATATTTAGCATACTGAAAATTGCTGTGCCACATGAAATAAGCATATATCTAGCACTGCGCAATATCTGATAGCCTCAGCCTTTAACAAATTTGAATAAGCTCCTTCAATTTTGTTTTTTTTTTCTTCTTTTTTTTCTTTGATACAAAAGTTTTAAAACCTGATACTACCAATTGATGATGTTGCACTTCTCTTCCTGTTTTGTATATAACATTGTCTAGCTTTGCCAGATTGCGTACATACTTATACTGCATATGCAAAAAGGAATTGTTTTTTGTTTGATGGCTTTTTAAAGGTGTTACTACGCTATATATACAGGTATCTTACTAAAGCTGGGTCACTAAGGCTCAAACTGAATCTTCTTATTAATCAACACTCTCGCTGACCCCTTGAAAGGTCTACACGATAATTAGTATAGCTGGAAAACCAAAATTTATCTGTACTACCTGAGTTCCCTCCCTGCCCTGTGTCTGGGAGGAAGAGAGAAAAAAAGAAAAAAACATACAATAGGGATACAGGCAGCAATCCCCTGACCTATCTGTAGTATTCAATACCCTATCACAATAATAGTAAACAGGGGTAATCTCCCCTAGCTCCTTCTCTTAGAAATAAAATACCTCAAATCAATCTCTTAGATACTAAAGAACTTCCTGAATCAATATTATATGCTTATTCATATCACTAATTGACTTCTTATTGCTAAAGAGGCTTCCCATTAACTTACTGTCGTTACTATTCTGTCAAATATCCTAAATCCAGTGATTAAAAATACTAAAGCCCTCATACTTTAGAAAAAGCGAGCAGATAAATAACTTATAGGGTAAACGCGAATACACAACGCTTCTCTAAACGTCTTTTTCTTTTTTTTTTCCCCTCCCTCTCCCCCTTCTTTTCCCTCTTTCTCTTCTTTTTCCACTTATTTACACAATCACTCAAATAGCACGTAATTTAAAATAGGACATCACAAGTCACAGCCCGACACTGAATTGGCGCATTCCTCTACGCCCACCCCACTGATTCCCTTTTAGGGATCCTGAGATATATTCTTCCTTAGCTCACTTTTTTTTTTTTTTTTCATCACAAACAACACAATTGGAAAATTCCACACGAAGGCACTACCCTAGATCTGGCGTACTCACAACTTCTTGCCCGCCTCAATCACCTCCCATAGGTCACGTACCATCTCCCCACATTCCCCCACCTCCCTTGCACTTCTACGTTCCTTCTTTCCCCTTTTTTTTTTTTTCTTCCCTTTTTTTTTTTTTTTTTTTCTTTTTCCCCTCTCCCTCTCCCCCCTTTTTTCCTTCTCTCTGCTTCTCTCTCTTCTATAGAGAAGTACATGGATAAATTTCTTGGTATCTCTTCTAAAGCATCCTCACCAGGAATGGCAGGTAGACAAAGAGATAAGAAATCCAAAAACACACAGGACTCAACAGCTGAGATTCAATCAACTTTATTAAATGCAGCCACACCCGAAGTACTAAATGTCCAAAATCTAGTTGCCAGCATTTCTGATGCCCTCTCTCCCATATTCGATGCTCTTAGGATGGAAATTAAGCAGGATATTTCCTCTCTATCTCAGGAAATCAGACAATTCTCCTCAAGAATGCAGGAGGTCGAGCAGAGAGTATCGGATCTGGAAGATACGGTAGCAGTACAAGGCACTAAGTTGGACAGCATCAGTTGCAGTAATCAAAAAACTCTTATGAGACTAGAAGACCTTGAAAACCGTAGCAGAAGAAACAACATCAGAATAATAGGTCTTCCAGAGGAGAAACAATATGAGGACCTTGCCCTCTTTGTTTCCGACACACTAAAGACAGCTCTCAAACTCTCGCCCTTATACAACAACATCTTGGTAGAGAGGGCCCATAGATTGGGCCCACCACAATTAGCTCAAAAATCTAATAGGCCTAGACCTGTTATTGCAAAGCTACTCAATTACCAGGACAAAATCTCTATTCTCCAGCACTATCATAAAACACAACCTCTCATTATTAATGGAGCTAAGATCCTTATTTTTCAGGATTTCTCGGCTGAGACAGCTTCCAAAAGGAGAGATCTGGCACCTATATGCACTAAATTCATAAATTCCGGAATAAATGCGACCATACTTTACCCAGCTAAATTAAAAGTTACTGTGAACGGAATGGCACATCTTTTCCTGGAGGCACACGCAGCCGAGAAATTCTTCATGTCCTTAGACTCCCTAGCAACAGACGATGCAGCCCCCACCTAAACAGTGTAGGTTCGATAACTGGGAAGACCTCTCATATAGGGCTAAATGGGTCAAGTTCCATATGTGTCAGGTGGTTTTTTTTTTTTTTTTTTTTTTTTTTTCCTCTCTCCATTCCCTTTTCCCTACCTCTCTCCCTCATCTTACTTTCATGCTATAAAGATACAGAAAAATAGAAAAACTTAGAATAGTTTCGTGGAATGTGGGAGGGATCTCCACCCCCATTAAACGGAAAACCATATTAACACAATTAAGGAAATATCAGACGGATATAGGATTAATTCAGGAAACCCATCTCAATTCAGAAGAATCTAACAAACTTAAGTCCTCATGGGTAAGAGACGTATACTTCTCGCCAAGCATAGGCAAAAAAAGGGGAGTGGCAATTTTAATTGGCAAAAGAGCTCAGCTTGAGGTGATCCACTGCGAGCCTGATCCGGAGGGGAGATATGTCCTAATTAAAGTAAAAATCGCCCAGGAAATTTATACAATTTGTAACTTATATGGCCCTAATACCTTTGATCCAGAATTCTGGAATAGAATCCAAACTAAATTTCTCCTGTACAATCAGGGGCTATCAATTATAGGTGGCGATTTCAACATGGCACCGCACTCCCCATTAGACAGACTTAGAGAATCTATGAAGCAAAAAAAACAGAAAAAGGATAATTTAGAATCTAAAATGTTTAAAAACTTAAAACAAAATCTAGCATTATACGATATCTGGAGAAGTCAGAATCCAGATGTTCAGGAATTCACGTGCCTCTCAAAAGCGCATAAAACTATGTCTCGCATAGATCTCTTTCTCGTAGATGAGCGCTTGGGCCCCTTGAGAGCCCAAGCAGGAATTACCTCTATATTGCTATCAGATCACGCCCCTATTACTTTAGACATTAAGCCTGAACAATCAAGATTCAAATCTTCACGCTTCTTCTTCCCATATTATTTAGCGACAGATATGAAATTCAAAACCCACATTAGATCTAAATTTGAGGAATATCTCCGGTTTAATTCAGAATATACCGAACGTCCAGAGTTGTTCTGGGAAGCCGCCAAGGCGGTCCTTAGAGGAGAAATTCTAACCTATAAGATAGCCCTGACCAAGAAATTGAAGGTAAGGGAGAGAGAGATACAAAAAGCATTAACTAATGCATATAATAAATTCATATTACAGAAGAACGCCTTAAACTGGTCTAAGTATGTACAGGCTAAGGAAGCCCGGGATACATTCTCTTTGACTCAACAAACACAAAAGGAATTAAAAACCCAGGCTAAACTTTACAGATTCGGGAACAAGTCCGGAAAGATGCTTGCCAGAATGGTCAATAACGAAAAAAAGCAACCCTATATCGAAGGACTCCTAGAGAAGGGTGTGCAAATTCTAAATCCGGATAAAATCGCATCCACATTGGTGAACTATTATCAGGAACTATATTCCTGTAAAGGCTACAATCATGACAAGGCCACGGAGTTCTGGAATATGATTAAAAGCCCTTCACTAATGGACGAAGATATCAGTATCCTTAACTCCCCCATATCAGCGCAAGAACTAACTGAGGCAATCTCTGGTCTCCCCACTGGTAAGGCAGCAGGTCCGGATGGATTACCTGGTGAATTTTACAAAATTCTTTCTTCAGAAATCTCTCCATACTTAATAAATTTATATAATGACCTCTATATGAAAAGTAAACCAATCCCTCCTTCATTCTCGGCATCACATACAACTCTGATCCTCAAGGAAGGGAAGGACCCAAGGCTCAAAGAATCTTATAGGCCAATAGCCTTACTTAATTCAGATTATAAGATTCTCACCTCTATCTTAGCAGCTCGATTACAGCAAATACTCCCACAGGTAATCCATCCGGACCAAGCGGGTTTCATGAATGGACGGAACTCCTCGGCAAAAATAAGGGAATTATTACTTACACTTGAATATTTGGAAAAGGCCCGGCAGGCGGGAGGGGGGAGAGAGGAAATGCCCGGAGCACCGGACATGGCTATTCTGTCCATTGACGCAGAAAAAGCGTTTGACTCTGTCACTTTCAAGCATCTTAACACCTCCCTGACAAAATTTGGAATTAAGGGTAAATTTCCTGAATTTGTTAAGAACCTTTATAAAGGCTCAGCTACACGTCTAATTATTAATGGCATGGTATCCCCATCAATAACTCTGGAAAGAGGAACCCGCCAGGGGTGTCCTCTCTCCCCTCTCCTGTTCAATGTGGCCATTGAACCTTTGGCAATCATGGTAAGACAAAACTTGGAAGGAATTAAGATTTCAAATCATGAAATGAAAATCGGCCTATATGCAGACGATGTACTATTATATATATCTAACACTAAAATTAACATCCCAAAACTTATGCAAATAATAGACCATTTTGCTACCTTCTCAGGATATAAAATAAATACAGCTAAGTCAGAAATTCTCTGGATCCGTAGGGATAAAGGCTCTTGTACAGAAAATCCTTTCAAGAGAATAACAGATTCATTTAAATACTTGGGAATAAATGTTCCGGTGAATGCCGACAAACTATATGAACTTAACATACCCCCCATTATTAGGCAAATTAAAGAAAAGCTGAGAACTTGGCACACACTTCCACTCTCGGGTCGAGCGGCAATATTTAAGATGGTTCTTTTCCCGAAACTCCTTTATATACTTTTGAATGTCCCAGTAATCTTGTACGAAAAGGATGTAAGATTAATCAATAGCTTGATTAGCCAATTTCTCTGGCAAGGGAAAAAACAGAATTTATGTTTACCTGATAAATTACTTTCTCCAACGGTGTGTCCGGTCCACGGCGTCATCCTTACTTGTGGGATATTCTCTTCCCCAACAGGAAATGGCAAAGAGCCCAGCAAAGCTGGTCACATGATCCCTCCTAGGCTCCGCCTACCCCAGTCATTCGACCGACGTTAAGGAGGAATATTTGCATAGGAGAAACCATATGTTACCGTGGTGACTGTAGTTAAAGAAAATAAATTATCAGACCTGATTAAAAAAACCAGGGCGGGCCGTGGACCGGACACACCGTTGGAGAAAGTAATTTATCAGGTAAACATAAATTCTGTTTTCTCCAACATAGGTGTGTCCGGTCCACGGCGTCATCCTTACTTGTGGGAACCAATACCAAAGCTTTAGGACACGGATGAAGGGAGGGAGCAAATCAGGTCACCTAAATGGAAGGCACCACGGCTTGCAAAACCTTTCTCCCAAAAATAGCCTCAGAAGAAGCAAAAGTATCAAATTTGTAAAATTTAGAAAAAGTGTGCAGTGAAGACCAAGTCGCTGCCTTACATATCTGATCAACAGAAGCCTCGTTCTTGAAGGCCCATGTGGAAGCCACAGCCCTAGTGGAGTGAGCTGTGATTCTTTCAGGAGGCTGCCGTCCGGCAGTCTCATAAGCCAATCGGATAATGCTTTTAATCCAGAAGGAGAGAGAGGTAGAAGTTGCTTTTTGACCTCTCCGTTTACCAGAATAAACAACAAACAAAGACAAAGTTTGTCTGAAATCCTTAGTAGCTGCTAAGTAAAATTTGAGAGCACGAACTACATCCAAGTTGTGCAACAAACGTTCCTTCTTTGAAACTGGATTAGGACACAAAGAAGGCACAACTATCTCCTGGTTAATGTTTTTGTTAGAAACAACTTTTGGAAGAAAACCAGGTTTAGTACCCAAAACCACCTTATCTGCATGGAACACCAGATAAGGAGAAGAACACTGCAGAGCAGATAATTCTGAAACTCTTCTAGCAGAAGAAATTGCAACCAAAAACAAAACTTTCCAAGATAATAACTTAATATCAACGGAATGTAAGGGTTCAAACGGAACCCCCTGAAGAACTGAAAGAACTAGGTTGAGACTCCAAGGAGGAGTCAAAATTTTGTAAACAGGCTTGATTCTAACCAGAGCCTGAACAAAGGCTAGAACATCTGGCACAGCTGCCAGCTTTTTGTGAAGTAACACAGACAAGGCAGAAATCTGTCCCATCAAGGAACTTGCAGATAATCCTTTTTCCAATCCTTCTCGAAGGAAGGATAGACTCTTAGGAATCTTAACCTTGTCCCAAGGGAATCCTGCAGATTCACACCAACAGATATACCAAATTATGTGGTAATTTTTCTGGTTACAGGCTTTCAGGCCTGAACAAGAGTATTAATAACAGAATCTGAGAACCCTCGCTTTGATAAGATCAAGCGTTCAATCTCCAAGCAGTCAGCTGGAGTGGGTCGAACGGACCTAGAACAAGAAGGTCTCTCAAAGGTAGCTTCCATGGTGGAGCCGATGACATATTCACCAGATCTGCATACCAAGTCCTGCGTGGCCACGCAGGAGCTATCAAAATCACCGACGCCCTCTCCTGATTGATCCTGGCTACCAGCCTGGGGATGAGAGGAAACGGCGGGAACACATAAGCTAGTTTGAAGGTCCAAGGTGCTACTAGTGCATCCACTAGAGCCGCCTTGGGATCCCTGGATCTGTACCCGTAGTAAGGAACTCTGAAGTTCTGACGAGAGGCCATCAGATCCATGTCTGGAATGCCCCACGGTTGAGTGACTTGGGCAAAGATTTCCGGATGGAGTTCCCACTCCCCCGGATGCAATGTCTGACGACTCAGAAAATCCGCTTCCCAATTTTCCACTCCTGGGATGTGGATAGCAGACAGGTGGCAGGAGTGAGACTCCGCCCATAGAATGATTTTGGTCACTTCTTCCATCGCTAGGGAACTCCTTGTTCCCCCCTGATGGTTGATGTATGAACTTGGCCCTCGCTAGCTGAGGCCAAGCTTTGAGAGCATTGAATATCGCTCTCAGTTCCAGAATATTTATCGGTAGAAGAGATTCTACCCGAGACCAAAGACCCTGAGCTTTCAGGGATCCCCAGACCGCGCCCCAGCCCATCAGACTGGCGTCGGTCGTGACAATGACCCACTCTGGTCTGCGGAAGGTCATCCCTTGTGACAGGTTGTCCAGGGACAGCCACCAACGGAATGAGTCTCTGGTCCTCTGATTTACTTGTATCTTCGGAGACAAGTCTGAATAGTCCCCATTCCACTGACTGAGCATGAACAGTTGTAATGGTCTTAGATGAATGCGCACAAAAGGAACTATGTCCATTGCCGCTACCATCAAACCTATCACTTCCATGCACTGCGCTATGGAAGGAAGAGGAACGGAATGAAGTATCCGACAAGAGTCTAGAAGTTTTGTTTTTCTGGCTTCTGTCAGAAAAATCCTCATTTCTAAGGAGTCTATTATAGTTCCCAAGAAGGGAACCCTCGTTGACGGAGATAGAGAACTCTTTTCCACGTTCACTTTCCATCCGTGAGATCTGAGAAAGGCCAGGACAATGTCCGTGTGAGCCTTTACTTGAGGAAGGGACGACGCTCGAATCAGAATGTCGTCCAAGTAAGGTACTACAGCAATGCCCCTTGGTCTTAGCACCGCCAGAAGGGACCCTAGTACCTATGAGAAAATCCTAGGAGCAGTGGCTAATCCGAAAGAAAATGCCACGAACTGGAAATGCTTGTCCAGGAATGCAAACCTTAGGAACCGATGATGTTCCTTGTGGATAGGAATATGTAGATACGCATCCTTGAAATCCACCTTGGTCATGAATTGACCTTCCTGGATGGAAGGAAGAAGTGTTCGAATGGTTTCCATCTTGAACGATGGAACCTTGAGAAACTTGTTCAAGATCTTGAGATCTAAGATTGGTCTGAACGTTCCCTCTTTTTTGGGAACTATGAACAGATTGGAGTAGAACCCCATCCCTTGTTCTCCTAATGGAACAGGATGAATCACTCCCATTTTTAGCAGGTCTTCTACCCAATGTAAGAATGCCTGTCTTCTTATGTGGTCTGAAGACAACTGAGACCTGTGGAACCTCCCCCTTGGAGGAAGCCCCTTGAACTCCAGAGAATAACCTTGGGAGACTATTTCTAGCGCCCAAGGATCCAGAACATCTCTTTCCCAAGCCTGAGCGAAGAGAGAGAGTCTGCCCCCCACCAGATCCGGTCCCGGATCGGGGGCCCGCATTTCATGCTGTCTTGGTAGCAGTGGCAGGTTTCCTGGCCTGCTTTCCTTTGCTCCAGCCTTGCATAGGTCTCCAGGCTGGATTGGCTTGAGAAGTATTACCTTCCTGCTTAGAGGACGTAGCCCTTGGGGCTGATCCGTTTCTGCGAAAGGGACGAAACTTAGGTTTATTTTTGGTCTTGAAAAGACCTATCCTGAGGAAGGGCGTGGCCCTTGCCCCCAGTGAAATCAGAGATAATCTCTTTCAAGTCAGGGCCAAAGTGTTTTCCCCTTGAAAGGAATGTCAAGCAATTTGTTCTTGGAAGACGCATCCGCTGCCCAAGATTTTAACCAAAGCGCTCTGCGCCACAATAGCAAACCCAGAATTTTTTCGCCGCTAACCTAGCCAATTGCAAGGTGGCGTCTAGGGTGAAAGAATTAGCCAATTTAAGAGCACGAATTCTGTCCATAATCTCCTCATAAGAAGAAGAATTACTAATAATCGCCTTTCCTAGCTCATCAAACTAGAAACACGCGGCTGCAGTGACAGGGACAATGCATGCAATTGGTTGTAGAAGGGAACCTTGCTGAACAAACATCTTTAGCAGACCTTCTAATTTTTTATCCATAGGATCTTGGAAAGCACAACTATCTTCTATGGGTATAGTGGCGCGCTTGTGTAGAGTAGAAACCGCCCCCTCGACCTTGGGGACTGTCTGCCATCAGTCCTTTCTGGGGTCGACTATAGGAAAACAATTTTATAAATATGGGGGGAGGTACTAAAGGTATACCGGGCCTGTCCCATTCTTTACTAACAATGTACGCCACCCGCTTGGATATAGGAAAAGCTTCGGGGGGCCCCGGGGCCTCTAAGAACTTTTCCATTTTACATAGTGGTTCTGGAATGACCAGATAATCACAATCATCCAAATTGGATAACACCTCCTTAAGCAGAGCGCGGAGATGTTCCAACTTAAATTTAAAAGTAATCACATCAGGTTCAGCTTGTTGAGAAATGTTTCCTGAATCTGAAATTTCTCCCTCAGACAAAACCTCCCTGGCCCCCTCAGACTGGTGTAGGGGCCCTTCAGAAACCATATCATCAGCGTTCTCATGCTCTACAGAATTTTCTAAAACAGAGCATTCGCGCTTTCGCTGATAAGTGGGCATATTGGCTAAAATGTTTTTGATAGAATTATCCATTACAGCCGTTAAATGTTGCATAGTAAGGAGTATTGGCGCACTAGATGTACTAGGGGCCTCCTGTATGGGCAAGACTGGTGTAGACGAAGGAGGGGATGATGCAGTACCATGCTTACTCCCCTCACTTGAGGAATCATCTTGGGCATCATTTTTACTAAATTTTTTTATGACATAAAATACATATAGTTAAATGAGAAGGAACCTTGGTTTCCCCACAGTCAGAACACAATCTATCTGGTAGTTCAGACATATTAAACAGGCATAAACTTGATAACAAAGCACAAAAAACGTTTTAAAATAAAACCGTTACTGTCACTTTAAATTTTAAACTAAACACACTTTATTATTGCAATTGCGAAAAAGTATGAAGGAATTGTTCAAAATTCACCAAAATTTCACCACAGTGTCTTAAAGCCTTAAAAGTATTGCACACCAAATTTGGAAGCTTTAACCCTTAAAATAACGGAACCGGAGCCGTTTTTATATTTAACCCCTTTACAGTCCCTGGAATCTGCTTTGCTGAGACCCAACCAAGCCCAAAGGGGAATACGATACCAAATGATGCCTTCAGAAAGACTTTTCTATGTATCAGAGCTCCACACACATGCAGCTGCATGCCATGCTGTCCTCAAAAACAAGTGCGCCATACCGGCGCGAAAATGAGGCTCTGACTATGATTAGGGAAAGCCCCTAACGAATAAGGTGTCTAAAACAGTGCCTGCCGATATAATCATATCAAAATACCCAGAATAAATGATTCCTCAAGGCTAAATATGTGTTAATAATGAATCGATTTAGCCCAGAAAAAGTCTACAGTCTTAATAAGCCCTTGTGAAGCCCTTATTTACTATCTTAATAAACATGGCTTACCGGATCCCATAGGGAAAATGACAGCTTCCAGCATTACATCGTCTTGTTAGAATGTGTCATACCTCAAGCAGTAAGAGACTGCACACTGTTCCCCCAACTGAAGTTAATTGCTCTCAACAGTCCTGTGTGGAACAGCCATGGATTTTAGTTACGGTGCTAAAATCATTTTCCTCATACAAACAGAAATCTTCATCTCTTTTCTGTTTCTGAGTAAATAGTACATACCAGCACTATTTTAAAATAACAAACTCTTGATTGAATAATAAAAACTACAGTTAAACACTAAAAAACTCTAAGCCATCTCCGTGGAGATGTTGCCTGTACAACGGCAAAGAGAATGACTGGGGTAGGCGGAGCCTAGGAGGGATCATGTGACCAGCTTTGCTGGGCTCTTTGCCATTTCCTGTTGGGGAAGAGAATATCCCACAAGTAAGGATGACGCCGTGGACCGGACACACCTATGTTGGAGAAAGGCACGAATTTCCCTTAAAAAACTCTCTCTCCCATGCGATTCTGGTGGTATGGCACTCCCAGATATCAGAGCATACAACCTTAGCTCCTTGGCACGAATAGCTACTAGCTGGATCTTATCTAAGGATTACATCCTAAATAACCATCTTGAAAGTAATGTCTGCGATCCTTATCTCCCCCTAGCACTCCTACACTCCCCTCCTAAAGAGCTACCCCTAGAAATTAAAAGACTGAAATCTATATCCAACCCTATCAGGGCTTGGTGGAAAATATCAAAGCTTTTATCTTTCAACCCTAAAATTTCAAAACACCTCACCTTGATAGGAAACCCAAAGTTTCAACCCGGCCTACAGTCTGAGGTCTTCAATAGATGGCACAATAATGGACTAAATAAACTAATCTTACTGATAGATGGGGACGGAAAAACCATTAAAACATTTGAAAAACTAAAAGGGGAATATAACTTACCCAACAAAGACTTCTTTGCTTATTTACAGATAAGGCATTATTTCCTGGAAACAACTAGAGAGGTAGGATGGTCTTGGAAATTAGGTAAACTTGAAAATTGGCTTACACTTATGACTGTGGATCGGATCTCTATCTCTGTATGCTATCATCTTTTGGCTATTAGCAGGGGCAACCAGAATTTAGCAAGACTTGCTCTAACATGGACTTCACTGTCAGAACAAAATAGGGTAGACTCAAAAATAGTGCAACATTCCATAAGCAAAGTATAAAAAAAACAACTCTTTCAGCTACTTGGCGGGAAGCACATATCAAAATTCTTCATAGGGCATATTTTACTCCGGAAACGGGTCGCAGGGTTCACAACTCAGGCTTTGATAAATGCCCCAAATGCTCATTCCCGGCAGCCAACTTAGAACACATGCTTTGGTTCTGTCCAAAAGTAAGAAATACTTGGTGCAAGCTTGAATATTGGTTGAATAAGGTGCTGAAAATTCCCCCTATAACTCTTACCCTATATCAAATTATATTATGTAAGGATAATCTAACTGAACGCCACCCTAATGATAACCTGATCTCCGTCTCGATATTAGCCACTAGATACTTAATCTGTAAAAAATGGAAAACGCGCTCAGCGCCCAGCGTATGCGAAATCCAAAACTGTCTAAAAAAACAATGCATATTAGAACAAAAGGACACAGACAATGAAGAGGACATAAGGAATTTTTTCAATAAATGGGCAGTATATATTAAATCACTCCCTGAAAATGAAAAAGAATATATGATCTTCCCATTTCAAAATTCTGAACTAATCTTACTAGGCATCTGGTAGCTGGGCGAGATGAATGAGAGATGGCCACCTTCCCTTTCCCCTCCCTCCCCTTTTTTTTTTTTTTTTTTTTTTTTTTTTTTTTCTTCTTTCCCTATTGGATTGTTTTTGTTTTGTTTTGTTTTAATTTAAATAAAATAAAAAATAAAAAAATTCCAACAATGAGTAACGACTAAACAGATGGATAATTCAGGATAATCTATTGCATATATGAATTATAATATATACTTCATGTTTGGTTGATATTATTTTTTGTTTCCTTTTCTTCTCTATTATCATAACATGTATGACAAACTGAAATATCTCTTGTTTTTTTTTTTTGTGCTGATATGGATATTGTATTCATTGTTGGTTATAAATAAATATTTAAAAAAAAAAAAAAAAAAAAAATTGCATGCTCTATCTGAATCATGAAAGAAAAAAAAATTGGGTTCAGTATCCCTTTAACAGCTTTGCTGGGGTGCTCTTTGCCGCCTCCTGCTGGCCAGGAGTTTAACATTCCCACTAATTGGAATGACGTTGTGGACTCTCCACGTCCGGAAAAAGAAATGTGTCAGGTAAGCATACAATTTATCTTTTTATACAAAATCTTTTTTGGAGTAGACTGTCCTTTTAAAGCTAAAAAAGGCTAATATAAAATTATATCAATGGTTGCACATATCTTTAACATGAATTTATATAAAATTATGCAATTTGTGCTTTAAATAGCATTAGTAACATTTATTAAGAACCAAAAATGTTATAACATTGTAAAGTATTAATCTGCCCCCCACTTGGCTAATTCATAATGCCACTCGGTTGGAATATATTCTGTGGAGAAAACAAAACAGGTTTAATTCATAAAGAGCATAAAATAATGTATAAGCGGGTGTAAAAAAGTAAGCACAGTCCTACCATCTCCTCCACATCAACTCCACTATCGGTAGTTGAATTTTGCCTTGTTGAACGAGATGTTTGTTGTGAGTTCTTTGCTTGATGATGTCCACGCCGATTGGGACGGTTTGCTTTGCCTTTAGCAGCTTTGTGAGATCGCACTGCATGATAAAATGTTAAAAATTACATATACATACCAAATTTCAAAAGGTTAACACCCATATCAATCAGTCTATAAAAAAAACAAAACAACAAAAAGCACAAAAACAATCTCCTTACAGCATACAAACTGTAGTCAAAAATCTTTGTCAAAGATCTCAAACAATGAGAGATATTAAAAACTCAAAGATATAAAAAAAAAAAACATTTAAAAGGATTAACATGCCAGTTAAGTGCTTGAAAAGTATTCTTCCAATTAGATTAAGAGTTGATTACTCTACATAACCTATGCAAGCATTTTGCAGGCGCAAGCAAACTTCTAAAGAATTGGGATGATCCATGCAGACAACTGCAGAGAAAGCAAAACATTTGTTCCCCCACCTTAAACCCACTCAAAAGTTAATAGCTATGATACAGCTGCTATCAGTGAAATGAATGGAGGGAGGCCACACAGCAGGATCACAGTTGCTAAGTTCATCGTGGGGGAGGAACAAACTAAACTGGAGAAGACACGAGTTGTGTTACGACATAAAATGTTTGCCACCTCTCTACTGCTGCATTCTCCTGAGCCGGCTGTCACTCGCACAGTAATACTGATCCTGTTCTATCCCTTGTCTTTCATCTTCATATGCCACACTTGCATACAAACGTGTCCCTTGTAAATAAAGTGACTGTCACAAGCATGCCGAGCAGCAGCTCCTATGAGCAAGGGCCAACAATTCTCCATTCTTAGAAGTCTCATGGGACCACAGCTTTAACTTAACACTTTAATTTAACACTTTACATACTTCATGGACAGCCTGCACTTTTTTTTTTTCTTTCTTTTTTTTTTAACACAAGTGTCTTATAGGACATTTTTAAAAAAAATAGATTTAGAACAAGTTCAATAAAATATTTTTTTTAAAATAAAGTGATGGTAAATCCTAGCGTTTCAAAAACACTAAATCAATGTTTAAAACCATTTGATTTAAAAAAAAAACTAGAATTTTCTGTCACTAAAAATAAATAGGACTTTCAGTGATCACTTTATTAAAAAAAAAAAAAAGCTACTAAAAACGTACCCTTTTTGTGCCTTGGCCTCGTCGCTAAACTAGTGGCTCTGGCCGCCCATGGCACAGTGCTCTTTGTTCAAAGTGGTGACGTCACCTCAAGAGAGGCACAGAAAGGGCAAGTTATAAAGTGATGACAAAGCACTATTTATTTTTAGTGACAGAAAATTCTAGTTTGTTTTTTTTTTAAATCAAATTGATTTAAATTATTTAAAGCACTAGTCAGTAATACCGATTTAAATCATGGTTATTTTTAGAAAAACAACTTATCCGATTTTTCCAGTTATATCAGACCATTACTGATCTAGATATATATCATTAGATATGCATATATAGATAATTGAAATAAATGAATGAAATTATTGGAATGTGAACTATCTTCAGTTTAATAGGTCAATAATTCATATTTGATCAGCTTTTTTAGCTGTACTTTATTGGAAATAGAAAAATAACGATTACCTTAATAATAATGTAGAGCTTTAATTATTAGAGAGAGACTTCTGACACTTGCGCTTATCAGAAAACAGAATGAACAAGTTAGAAGATTGACAAAATTCCTTGGTAACATGAAGGTAAAACTTCTATAAATCTTCTAAACTAAAAATCTATAACATCCAGATTATGAGACAACTTATCCTTGAAAGATGATGGATTTGGACAGGGGGAACAACAATTTCTTGATTTATACAGGAGGGCAGACAATTCCAAAACTCTAAGAGCAGAGGAAAGAGCTAACAGAAACAACACTTTCCAAGTTAGAAACTTAATATCAATAAATATCAATAGAATGCATAGGCTCAAATGGAGCCCGTTGAAGAACTCTAAGTACAAGGTTAAGGCTCCATGGAGGAGCAATAGGTTTGAAAAAACAGGTCTAATTCTAGGAATAGCTTGAATAAACGATTGAACACTTGGCAGACGAGCCAGCCTCTTATGCAAAAATACAGGAAGAGCAGAAAACAAATTATGCTCACCTAATAATTTCATTTCCCATTTCCATCTATGGGAGGAGAGTCCACTGCTTCATTCATAACTTGTGAGAATTAAGAACCTGGCCACCAGGAGGAGGCAAAGACATCCAGGCCAAAGGCTTAAATACCTCCCCCACTCCCCTCAACCAACAGTCATTCTGCCAAAGGAACAAGGAACAGTAGGAGAATATTAGGGTATAAATGGTGCCAGAAGAATAATATTAAATTTAGGTACGCCCCCGGAGAAAGGGGCAGGATCAGTGGACTCTCCCTCCCCTAGATGGAAATGAAATTATCAGGTAAGCATAATGTATGTTTTCTAGCTTAATGGGAGGAGAGCCCACTGCTTCATTCATTACTTGTTGGAACAAGTACTTAAGCTCTAGAGGACACAATGAAAAAAATGGGAGGGTAAAAGGAGGCAGATCCTATACTGAGGGTACCACAGCCTGCAGAACCCTTCTCCCAAAGCTGCTTCCGCCGAAGAAAAACATCAAATTTGTAAAATGTTGCAAAAGTATGTAAAGAGGACCAAGTAGCTGCCTTACAAATATTCTCCATAGAAGCCTCGTTCTTAAAGGCCCAAGAAGAGGCCACAGCTGTAGTTAAAAGAGCTGTAATGCTCTGGAGGAGGCTTATGTCCTGCTGTCTCATGGCGAAACGGAGGACACTCATCAGCTAAAAAGATAAGGCAGTCGAAGAGGCCCTCTGACCCCCACACTTCCCAGAAAGAGAACAAACAGAAAGAAGTTTGTCTAAATTCCTACATGGCCTGAAGATAGAACTTCAAGGCACACATCACATCCAGAATTACGTTGAAAGGAACCACAATCTCTTGATTGATATTGCTAATTGACACAACCTTTGGTTCGTGGAACAGCCTTATCAGCATGGAAAGCCAAATAAGGAGGGACGCATTGCAAGACAGTAATCACAGATACTCTGCGTGCAGAAGCAATAGCCCATAGAAAAGGAACCTTCGAAGACAATTTAATGTCTACTTCATGCATAGGCTCCAACGGTACCCACGCAAAACCTAAAGAACAAGATTTAAACTCCAAGGCGGAGCAATAGATCTAAACACAGGTCTGATCCTAGCAGAGCCTTAACAAGTGACTGCACATCAGGAAGCTCAGCGAACCTCTTGTGCAGTAACACAGACAGGGTTGAAATCTGTCCCCTCAGGGGACTTGCAGAAAAGCCCTTCTCCAGTTCATCCTGGAGAACAGAATAAGTAGATCCTCCACACCTTATGATAGATGCGACAAGCAACCAGCTACAAGCTTGAATGAGAGTAAACATAACACTCTCAGAAAACCCTCTCTTGGCTAGGGCTAAGCGTTCAATCCCAACGCAGTCAGCCTCAGAGATCTAGACAGATGAACAAAGAGACCTTGGTCAGCAGATCCCTGCGACAAGGTTCGACAAACCATATCCTTCGCGGCCAAGACGAAACAATCAGTATCACTGATGCCTGCTTGATTCGAGCCACTACACTAGGCAGTAGTGGTAACGGCCGTAAAAGATAAATTAGATTGATCCTCCAAGGCCCCGCTAATGCATCTGTTAGCTCCGCCTGAGGATCCCTGCACCTCGACCCATATCTGGGTAACTTGGTAATGAGACATCTTAAGATCTTCCTCTTGCAAATTTCCGCAAACACTCAGGATGGAGAGACCAATCCTCCGGATTAAGTATTGTCTGCTGAGAAAATCCGCTTCCCAGTTGTCCACAACCGGAATGTGGATCGCTGACAGCGAACAAATGTGGGTCTCTGCCCACTCCAGAATACGAGATACTTTCCTCATAGCTAGGGAGCTACTCGTTCCCTCCTGGATGGTTGATGTAAGCCACCGAGGATATATAGTCTGATTGGAATCTGAAACTTGGACAAACCCAGCAGAGGCCAAGCCTTCAGAGCATTGTATCTTGCCGAAGATCCCAAAAGCGATCGGGAAGGAGCTTTTCCTCCTGAGTCCATAGGCCCTGTGCCTTCCTGGCACCCCAAACAGCTCCCCATCCTGACAGACTCGCAACTATAGTCAATTACCTAGGATGGTCTTGAGACGGACATCCCTTGGGACAATGCAACCGGCCAAAAATACCAAGAGAGCTATACTCTCGATCGGTTGTTCAGAGATATCTGTTGAGAATGATCTGAATGATCGCCGTTCCACTGCTTCAGCATGTGCAGTTGCAACAGTCTGAGGTGAAACCTGGCAAAAGGAAATGATGTCCATGCTGGACACCATGAGACCAATCACCTGCATACACCAAGTCACAGATGGCCTTAATGGAACAGTCTACACCAGAATTTTTATTGTTTTAAAAGATAGATAATCCCTTTATTACCCATTCCCCAGTTTTGCATAACCAACACAGCTATAATAATATACTTTTAACCTCTGTGATTATCTTGTATCTAAGCCTCTGCAAACTGCCCTTTTATTTAAGTTCTTTTGACAGACTTGCAGTTTAGCCAATCAGTGCCTGCTCCCAGATAACTTAACGTGCACAAGCACAGTGTTATCTATATGAAATACGTGAGCTAACACCCTCTAGTGGTGAAAAACTGTTAAAATGCATTCTGAAAAGAGGTGGCCTTCAAGGTCTTAGAAATTAGCATATGAACCTCCTAGGTTAAGCTTTCTAGGCTAAGAATACCAAGAGAACAAAGCAAAATTGGTGATAAAAGTAAATTGAAAAATTGTTTAAAATTGCATGCTCTATCTGAATCATTAAAAGTAAATTTATGCTCACCTGATAAATTAATATCTTCTATTGTACGACGAGTCCACGGATTCATCCTTTACTTGTGGGATATTATCCTCCTGCTAACAGGAAGTGGCAAAGAGCACCACAGCAGAGCGGTCTATATCGCTCCTCCCTTAGCTCCACCCCCCAGTCATTCGACCGAAGGTACAGGAAGAAAAAGGAGAAACTAAAAAGGTGCAGAGGTGACTGAAGTTTAAAATCAAAAAATATAATGTCTTAAAATGACAGGGCGGGCCGTGGACTCGTCATACCATAGAAGAAATTAATTTATCAGGTAAGCATAAATTTACTTTTCTTCTATAAGGTACGACGAGTCCACGGATTCATCCTTTACTTGTGGGATACAATACCAAAGCTACAGGACACGGATGAACGGGAGGGACAAGACAGATGGTTAAACAGAAGGCACCACTGCTTGAAGAACTTTTCGCCCAAAAATAGCCTCCGCGGAAGCAAAGGTATCAAATTTGTAAAATTTGGAAAAGGTATGAAGCGAAGACCAAGTCGCAGCCATACAAATCTGTTCAACAGAAGCATTTTTAAAAGCCCATGTGGAAGCCACCGCTCTAGTAGAGTGAGCTGTAATCTTTCAGGCGGCTGCTGTCCAGCAGTCTCGTATGCCAAACTGATGATGCTTTTCAGCCAAAAGGCAAGAGAGGTAGCCGTAGCTTTTTGACCTCTACGTTTTCCAGAATAGACAACAAAGAAGATGTTTGACGAAAATCTTTAGTCGCTTGTAAGTAAAACTTTAAAGCACGCACCACGTCCAAGTTGTGCAATACACGCTCCTTCTTAGAGGAAGGATTAGGACACAGAGAAGGAACAATAATTTCCTGATTAATATTCTTATTAGTAACAACCTTTGGAAGGAATCCAGGTTTGGTACGCAAAACCACCTTATAAGCATGGAAAACAAGATAAGGCGAGTCACATTGCAATGCAGATAGTTCAGAAACTCTTCGAGCCGAAGAGATAGCAACTAAAAACAAAACTTTCTAAGATAGAAGCTTAATATCTATGGAATGCATAGGTTCAAACGGAACCCCTTAAAGAACCTTAAGAACTAAATTCAAACTCCATGGCGGAGCAACAGGTTTAAACACAGGCTTGATTCTAACTAAAGCCTGACAGAACGACTGAACGTCTGGAACATCTGCCAGACGTTTGTGCAGTAGAATTGATAAAGCAGATATCTGTCCCTTAAAGGAACTAGCCGATAACCCCTTCTCCAATCCTTCTTGGAGAAAGGACAAAATCCTAGGAATCCTGATCTTACTCCATGAGTAGCCTTTGGATTCGCACCAATAAAGATATTTACTCCATATCTTATGATAAATTTTCCTGGCGACAGGCTTTCGAGCCTGAATCAAGGTATCTATGACCGACTAAGAGAACCCCCGCTTGGATAAGATCAAGCGTTCAATCTCCAAGCAGTCAGTCGCAGAGAAACAAGATTTGGATGCTGGAACGGACCTTGAATCAGAAGGTCCTGTCTCAGTGGCAGAGTCCATGGTGGAAGAGATGACATGTCCACCAGGTCTGCATACCCAGTCCTGCGTGGCCACGCAGGTGCTATCAAAATCACTGAAGCTCTCTCCTGTTTGATTCTGGCAATCAAACGAGGAAGGAGAGGAAATGGTGGAAACACATAAGCCAGGTTGAACGACCAGGGTACTGCTAGAGCATCTATCAGTACTGCCCGAGGATCCCTTGACCTGGACCCGTATCGAGGAAGTTTGGCATTCTGACGAGACGCACATCAGATCCAATTCTGGTGTGCCCCATTGCAGAATCAATTGTGCAAACACCTACGGATGGAGTTCCCACTCCCCTGGATGAAAAGTCTGACGACTTAGAAAATCCGCTTCCCAGTTCTCCACTCCTGGGATATAGATTGCAAGAGCGAGTCTCTGCCCATTGAATTATTTTGGTAACCTCTATCATCGCTAGAGAACGCTTTGTTCCCCCCTGATGATTGATATAGGCTACAGTCGTGTTATTGTCCGACTGGAATCTTATGAATCTGGCCGACGCCAGCTGAGGCCACGCCTGAAGCGCGTTGAATATCGCTCTCAGTTCTAGAATATTTATCGGGAGGAGAGCCTCCTTCTGAGTCCACAATCCCTGTGCTTTCAGGGAATTCCAGACTGCACCCCAGCTCAATAGGCTGGCGTCCGTCGTCACTATGACCCACGCTGGCCTGCGGAAACACATTCCCTTGGACAGATGATCCTGTGACAACCACCAAAGAAGAGAGTCTCTGGTCTCTTGGTCCAGATTTATCTGAGGAGATAAATCTGCATAATCCCCATTCCACTGTTTGAGCATGCAAAGTTGCAGTGGTCTGAGATGCAATCGAGCAAACAGAACTATGTCCATTGCCGCTACCATTAAACCGATTACCTCCATACACTGAGCCACTGACGGCCGAGGAATGGAATGAAGAGCTTGGCAAATGGATAAACTCTGATTTCCTGACCTCCGGCAGAAAAATATTCATGTCCAACGAATCTATCAGAGTTCCCAGGAATGGAACTCTTGTGAGAGGGATAAGTGAACTCTTTTTTACGTTCACCTTCCACCCGTGAGATCTTAGAAAAGCCAACACGATGTCCATGTGAGACTTGGCTAGTTGGTAAGTTGACGCCTGGATTAAGATATCGTCCAGATAAGGCGTCACCGCTATGCCCCGTGGCCTTAGAACCGCCAGAAGGGACCCTAGCACCTTTGTGAAAATCCTGGGAGCCATGGCCAACACGAAGGGAAGAGCCACAAACTGGTAATGCTTGTCCAGAAAGGCGAACCTGAGGAACTGGTGATGCTCTTTGTGGATAGGAATGTGTAGATATGCATCTTTTAAGTCCACGGTGGTCATATATTGACCCTCCTGGATCATTGGCAAAATAATCCAAATGGTCTCCATCTTGAAGGATGGGACTCTGAGGAATTGGTTTAGGATCTTGAGATCCAAAATTGGTCTGAAAGTTCCCTCTTTTTTGGGAACCACAAACAGATTGGAGTAGAACCCTTGCCCGTGTTCTGTTTCTGGAACTGGGCAGATCACTGCCATGGAATATAGGTCTTCTACACAGCGTAAAAACGCCTCTATTTTTATCTGGTTTACAGACAATTGAGAAAACAAAATTTATGCTTACCTGATAAATTTTATTTCTCTTGTGGTGTATCCAGTCCACGGGTTCATCCATTACTTGTGGGATATTCTCCTTCCCAACAGGAAGTTGCAAGAGGACACCCACAGCAGAGCTGTCTATATAGCTCCTCCCCTAACCCCCACCTCCAGTCATTCGACCGAAGACAAGTAAGAACAAGGAGAAACTATAGGGTGCAGTGGTGACTGTAGTGTTAAAAATAATAACACCTGCCTTAAAGTGACAGGGCGGGCCGTGGACTGGAAACACCACAAGAGAAAGAAATTTATCAGGTAAGCATAAATTTTGTTTTCTCTTGTAAAGTGTATCCAGTCCACGGGTTCATCCATTACTTGTGGGATACCAATACCAAAGCTTTAGGACACGGATGAAGGGAGGGACAAGGCAGGAACTTAAACGGAAGGCACCACTGCCTGTAAGACCTTTCTCCCAAAAATAGTCTCCGAAGAAGCAAAAGTATCAAATTTGTAAAATTTAGCAAAAGTATGAAGCGAAGACCAAGCCGCCATACAAATCTGTTCAACAGAGGCCTCATTTTTAAAAGCCCATGTGGAAGCTACCGCTCTAGTAGAATGAGCTGTAATTCTTTCAGGAGGCTGCTGGCCAGCAGTCTCATAACCTAACCGGATTATGCTTCTCAGCCAAAAAGAAAGAAGTTGCCGAAGCCTTTTGGCCTCTCCTCCTTCCAGAGTAGACAACAAACAATGCA
The DNA here is from genome assembly GCF_027579735.1 of Bombina bombina. Classification (NCBI taxonomy): domain Eukaryota; kingdom Metazoa; phylum Chordata; class Amphibia; order Anura; family Bombinatoridae; genus Bombina; species Bombina bombina. The sequence goes on from NC_069501.1 coordinate 280,952,590, forward strand.
GATGTTTGACGAAAATCCTTAGTAGCTTGTAAATAAAACTTTAAAAGCACGGACCACGTCAAGATTGTGTATCAGACGTTCCATCTTTGAAGAAGGATTAGGACACAGTGACGGAACAACAATTTCCTGATTGATATTCTTATTAGATACTACCTTAGGAAGAAACCCAGGTTTGGTACGCAAAACTACCTTATCTGCATGGAAGATCAGATAAGGGGAATCACACTGTAAGGCAGATAACTGAAACTCTTCGAGTCGAAGAGATAGCCTCTAAGAACAGAACTTTCCAAGATAAAAGCTTGATATCTATGGAATGCAAAGGTTCAAACGGAACCCCTTGAAGAACTTTAAGAACTAAATTTAAACTCCATGGCGGAGTAACAGGTTTAAACACAGACTTGATTCTAATTAAAGACGGACAAAACGAAGGAACGTCTGGAACATCTGCCAGACGCTTGTGCAAAAGAATAGACAAAGCAGAAATCTGTCCCTTTAAGGAACTAGCTGATAATCCCTTTTCCAATCCTTCTTGGAGAAAAGATAAAATCCTAGGAATTCCTGACCTTACTCCATGAGTAACCCTTGGATTCACACCAATGAAGATATGTACACCATATCTTATGATAGATTTTCCTGGTGACAGGCTTTCGAGCCTGAATCAAGGTATCAATGACCGACTAGGAGAAACCACGTTTTGATAAAATCAAGCGTTCAATCTCCAAGCAGTCAGACGCAGAGAAATTAGATTTGGATGTTTGAATGGACTTTGGAGTAGAAGGTCCTGCCTCCGCAGCAGAGTCCATGGTGTAAAGGATGACATGTCCACCAGATTTGCATACCAAGTCCTGCGTGGCCACGCAGGTGCTATCAAAATCACAGAAGCTCTCTCCTGCTTGATTCTTGGCAATCAGACGAGGGAGGAGAGAAAATGGTGGAAACACATAAGCCAGGCTGAAGGACCAGGGCACTGCTAGAGCATCTATCAGCACTGCCTGGGGATCCTTTGACCTGGACCCGTAACAAGGAAGCTTGGCGTTCTGACTAGACGCCATCAGATCCAGTTCTGGTTTGCCCCATAGTTGAATCAGTTGGGCAAATACCTCCGGATGGAGCTCCCACTCCCCCAGATGAAAGGACTGCCGACTTAGAAAGTCCGCCTCCCAGTTCTCTACTCCTGGGATATGGATAGCTGAGATATGGCAAGAGTGAACCTCTGCCCATAGAATTATCTTTGAAACCTCCATCATTGCCAGGGGAAACCTTGTTCCCCCCTGATGGTTAATATAGGCTACAGTCGTGATATTGTCCGACTGAAATCTGATGAACCTGGCCGCAGCTAGTTGAGGCCAAGCCTGAAGAGCATTGAATATCGCTCTTAGTTCCAGAATGTTTATCGGAAGGAGGGCTTACTCCTGAGTCCACGAACCCTGAGCCTTAGGGGAATTCCAGACTGCTCCCCAGCCCAGAAGGCTGGCATCTGTCATAATAGTCCACTCTGGTCTGCGGAAACTCATTCCCCAGGACAGATGGACCCGAGATAACTACCAGAGAAGAGAATCCCTGGTCTCTTGATCCAGATTTAACAGAGGAGACAAATCTGTGCAGTCCCCATTCCACTGATTGAGCATGCAAAGTTGCAGTGGTCTGAGATGTAGGCGGCAAACGGAACTATGTCCATTGCGCTACCATTAGGCCAATCATTTCCATACACTGAGCCACTGACGGCCGAGAAGTGGAATGAAGAGCACGGCAGGAAGTTAGAAGCTTTGATATCCTGACCTCTGTCAGAAAATTTTTCATTTCTACTGAATCTATCAGAGTTCCTAGGAAGGAAACTCTTGTTAGAGGAGAGAGCTCTTTTCTCTGTTCACCTTCCACCCGTGAGACCTCAGAAAGGCCAGAACAATGTCCGTATGGAACTTGGCGATTTGAAAAGTCGACGCCTGGATTAGAATGTCGTCTAGGTAAGGATCCACCGCTATGCCCCGTGGCCTTAGAACCGCCAGAAGAGACCCTAGAACCTTCGTAAAGATTCTTGGTGCCGTGGCTAACCCGAAGGGAAGAGCCACGAACTGGTAATGCCTGTCTAGGAAGGCAAACCTTAGGAACTGATAATGATCTCTGAATCGGAATGTAGAGATAAGCATCCTTTAAGTCCACGGTAGTCATATATTGACCCTCCTGGATCATAGGGAGGATGGTTCGGATTGTCTCCATCTTGAAGGATGGGACCCTGAGAAATTTGTTTAGGATCTTGAGATCCAAGATTGGTCTGAAAGTTCCCTCTTTTTTGGGAACTATAAACAGGTTTGAATAGAAACCCTGCCCCTGTTCCTCCCTTGGAACTGGGTGGATCACTCCCATAACCAGTAGGTCTTGAACGCAACGTAAGAATGCCTCTCTCTTTATCTGGTTTGCAGATAGTTGTGAGAGATGAAATCTCCCCTTTGGAGATGAACCTTTGAATTCCAGATGATATCCCTGGGAAACAATCTCTAGTGCCCAGGGATCCTGGACGTCTCTTGCCCAAGCCTGGGCAAAGAGAGAAAGTCTGCCCCGACTAGATCCGGTCCCGGATCGGGGGCTACTACTTCATGCTGTCTTAGAGGCAGCAGCAGGTTTTTTGGCCTGCTTCCCCTTGTTCCAAGCCTGGTTAGGTCTCCAGACTGGTTTGATTGAAGGTAAAACTACACTAAGTCACCACATATCTCTTGATACTTCCTATCTTGTCGAGAGCTGCAAGAGAATGACTGGGGGTGGGGTTTAGGGGAGGAGCTATATAGACAGCTCTGCTGTGGGTGTCCTCTTGCAACTTCCTGTTGGGAAGGAGAATATCCCACAAGTAATGGATGAACCCATGGAATGGATACACCTTACAAGAGAAAGATGGAATCTCCCCCTTGGGTGAGAATCTTTGAAATCTAGCAGATACCCCTGGGTTACTATTTCTAAAGCCCAGGAGTCCTGAACGTCTCTTGCCCAAGCCTGAGCGAAGAGAGAAAGTCTGCCCCCTACGAGATCTGGTCCCGGATCGGGGGGCTACCCCTTTATGCTGTCTTGGTGGAAGCAGAGGGCTTCTTGGCCCGTTTACCCTTGTTCCAAGTGTGGTTAGGTCTCCAGACTGACTTGGATTGAGCAAGATTCCCCCCTCTTGCTTTGCGGCAGGGGAAGAGGAAGAGGGACCACCTTTGAAGTTTCGAAAGGAACGAAAATTATTTTGTTTGGTCCTCGTCTTATCCTGAGGAAGGGCATGGCCTTTCCCTCCAGTGATGTCTGAAATAATCTCTTTCAGTTCAAGCCCTTGAAAGGGATGGCTAAAAGCTTAGCTTTTGATGACACATCAGCAGACCAGGACTTAAGCCATAACGCTCTGCACGCTAAAATTGCAAAACCTGAATTCTTCGTCGCTAATTTAGCCAATTGAAAAGCGGCATCTGTAATGAAAGAATTAGCTAGCTTGAGAGCCCTAATTCTATCCAGAATATCCTCTAATGGATTCTCAGCCTGAAGAGCCTCGAACCAAAAGGACGCTGCAGTAGTTACAGGAACAATGCACGCTATAGGTTGGAGAAGAAAACCTTGATGAACAAATATTTTCTTCAGGAGACCCTCTAATTTTTTAGCCATAGGATCTTGGAAAGCACAACTGTCCTCAATCGTTATAGTTGTACGCTTAGCCAGGGTAGAAATAGCTCCCTAAACCTTAGGGACCGTCTGCCACGAGTCCCGCATGGCGTCTGATATGGGAAACCTTTTCTTAAAAGTAGGAGGGGGAGTGAACGGAATACCTGGTCTATCCCACTCCTTAGTAACCGTTTCCGAAATCCTCTTAGGGACCGGAAAAACATCAGTGTAGGCAGGAACCTCTAGGAATTTGTCCATTTTACACAATTTCTCTGGAACTACAATAGGGTCACAATCATCCAGAGTCGCTAAAACCTCCCTTAGCAATAAGCGTAAGTGTTCTAGTTTAAATTTAAAAGCCGTCATATCTGAATCTGTCTGAGGGAACATATTTCCCAAGTCAGAAATCTCTCCCTCAGCCAGCAAATCCCTCACTTCAGAACATTGTGAGGGTACATCTGATATGGCTAATAAAGCGTCAGAGGGCTCAGCGTTTGTTCTCACACCAGACCTGCTGCGCTTCCCCTGCAACCCCGGCAGCTTAGATAAAACCTCAGTGAGGGAAGTATTCATAACTGCGGCCATATCTTGCAGGGTGAAAGAACTAAACGCACTAGAAGTACTTGGCGTCGCTTGTGTGGGCGTAACTGGTTGTGACACTTGGGGAGAATTAGATGGCATAACCTGATTCTCTTCTGACTGAGAATCATCCTGCGACATACTTTTAGTAGCTAAAATATGTTCTTTACAACTTATTGACCTTTCAGTGCATGAGGGACACATACTAAGTGGAGGTTCCACAATGGCTTCTAAACATATTAAACATTAACTTTCCTCAATGGCAGACATGTTGAACAGGCTAGTAATGACTACAAACAAGCATGAAAACACTTTATTTAGTGAAAAAAATAACAATCTTAAAAAACGGTACTGCGCCTTTAAGAGAAAAAAAGCATACACGTTCTGCAAAACAGCCTAAACATGCACCAAATTTTTCAAAATTTTGTATGTAGACACACTATAGGTAGTTAAGATTGCACCACAAAACTTTTTAACAATTAACCCCTTAATTTCCAAACCGGATCGAAAAATAGGCCTAGATGCGGAAAAAGACCCCTCAGCACCTTGCCACAGCCCTGCCCTCAGGGATCGAAAGTGTGGGGTAAAAGCTTCGATTTGGCCCAAAACATACACCAGGACCCTCAGGAGTTAGAGCTTGCTGACAAACTAACTGCGCATTTGAGGCGTGAAAATAGGCCCCGCCCATCTCACTCGATGTTTCCTCAGCCTTAAAGAACCGCACCAGGGCGGTTATAACTAGCCATGTGGGTTCTAAGACCCGAAAATTAAGCCATGTGTGCCCTAATAAAGTTGCCCAAAACGTTTATTGCCCACAAAAACGTTAAAGCACTCCCATCCAAAAAACGTTTGTTCACAAACAATTGCCATTCAGTGTCAACCATATATGTAATTGGCCCCATATGCAAGCTAAGTAATGCCCTTCTTTTAGCTCTAGGATTACTGCTTACCCTTACCCTCCTGGGTATAATGTCAGCCTTTCTGAAATACACAGTCTCTCCAGAAAAAATACGGCTGAACATACCTCATTGCTGCATAGCATGAAACCGTTCCTCACACTGAAGTTTCCTGTACTCCTCAGCCTCTGTGGGAATAGCAATGGACCTTAGTTACAAATGCTAAGATCATCATCCTCCAGGCAGCAGTCTTCATCCATCTGCTGCCTGAGAGTAAATAGTACAAACCGGTACCATTTAAAATAAACTCTTGCTTGAAGAAATTAAAAACTAATATTTTATCACCTCTTTTACTTTACCCTTCCTAGTACTTAGAGAAGGCAAATATAATGACTGGGGGGTGGAGCTATATAGACAGCTCTGCTGTGGTGCTCTTTGCAACTTCCTGTACGGAAGTATAATATCCCACAAGTAAAGGATGAATCCGTGGACTCGCCTTACCTTTATAGAAGAAAGGAGTCACACTGTGACCCTGTCTTCTAGCGTTATCATTACAGATATAAAAATGAAACGATCTGACCAGAATAAACGCTGTGGAACAGGAACATGGCCTCTCAAGTTTGACAGTGTTGTAGCATCGCTCCTGACATGGACTTGAGTGATAGAAAGCAGGCAGTGAAACTCGTCAACACTTATTGCTTAAGGGACTGTTCATACGAGTCTGGATGGATTCGCAGAGAGACTCTCCCTGCATCTGCAGACTCTAACATTAGTCAATGCTCTCACTGAGAGGCTGACAAGACTACTTAAAACTCCAGTCCCATGCCGAAGAGTACTACTCCGAAATCTTCCGACACTTCTCTGCCATCCTTCTGCGAAGAAAGTCAAAGGATGACTGGGGGATGAGGGGAAATATTTAAGCCTTTGGCTGGGGTGTCTTTGCCTCCTCCTGGTGGCCAGGTTCTGTATTTCCCACAAGCAATGAATGAGACTGTGGACTCTCCTCGTATTAAGATGGAAATCAATTCAGATAAGGAGTCGCACCAAATACTGCAGCAATACCTACGGCTGGTTGGAAAAGCAAACCTTCATGAAGGAAGAGCTTTCTCAGATATCTCTCTAACTTCCAATCCATTGGGTCCTTGAAAGATGAGCCATCTTGTAGAGGGATAGTAGTGCATTCAGCAAGGGTGGAAATGGCGCCGTCTACCATAGGAACAGTATTCCACACTTCAAAATGGCTATCCAGAGCAGGAAACATTCTCTTAAAATTTGGAGGAGAAAATGGAACACCAGTTTTTTCCCACTTCTTGGTTATAATGTCCACCACCAAAGAAGGTACCGGGAACACTTCAGGGGTTTTAACTTCGGTTTTAAGCATATTAGGCTTATCCGAGTCTAAACCCACAGGAAAAAACGGTACATAAATTGGATATTGTCTTTGAATTTAAGTAAATATCTATGGTGATCAATTTTAAATCTAAAAGTAATATCCTCAGAGTACCTTTCAGATTCTCTAGAAGCGTCAGAGGATGAAAGTTCTCCTTCAAAACTAGACAAAGAAATCATCCACATCAGAAATTTGCATATGGCTATAGGACTGTTGGTTCTAGACCCAGAGGAAACAATTTATGCTTACCTGATAAATTACTTTCTCTTGCGGTGTATCCAGTCCACGGATTCATCCTTTACTTGTGGGATATTCTCATTCCCTACTGGAAGTGGCAAAGAGAGCACACAGCAGAGTGTCCATATAGCTCCCCCTCTAGCTCCACCCCCCAGTCATTCGACCAAAGGTTAGGAAGAAAAAGGAGAAACGATAGGGTGCAGTGGTGACTGTAGTTTAAACAAAAACATTTTTACCTGACTTAATTGCCAGGGCGGGCCGTGGACTGGATACACCGCAAGAGAAAGTAATTTATCAGGTAAGCATAAATTCTGTTTTCTCTTGCAAGGTGTATCCAGTCCACGGATTCATCCTTTACTTGTGGGATACCAATACCAAAGCTTTAGGACACGGATGAAGGGAGGGAACAAGACAGGTACCTTAAACAGAAGGCACCACTGCTTGCAAAACCTCTCTCCCAAAAATAGCCTCAGAAGAAGCAAAAGTATCGAATTTGGGAAATTTGGCAAAAGTATGCAGTGAAGACCAAGTCGCTGCCTTACAAATCTGTTCAACAGAAGCCTCATTCTTGAAAGCCCATGTGGAAGCCACTGCTCTGGTAGAATGAGCAGTAATTCTTTCAGGAGGCTGCTGGCCAGCAGTCTCATAGGCCAAACGGATGATGCTTTTCAGCCAAAAGGAAAGACGTAGCAGTCGCTTTCTGACCTTTCCTCTTACCAGAATAGATAACAAACAAGGAAGATGTTTGACTGAAATCCTTAGTTGCTTGCAAATAGAACTTTAGAGCACGAACTACATGAAGATTGTGCAACAGACGTTCCTTCTTTGAAGAAGGGTTGGGGCACAGAGAAGGAACAACAATTTCCTGGTTAATATTCTTGTTAGAAACCACTTTAGGAAGAAAACCAGGTTTAGTATGCAAAACTACCTTATCTGCATGGAACACCAGGTAAGGTGAATCACACTGTAAAGCAGAAAATTCTGAGACTCTTCGAGACGAAGAGATAGCTACCAAAAACAAAACTTTCCAAGATAACAACTTAATATCTATGGAATGTAAAGGTTCAAACGGAGCCACGGGTTTATAGACAGGCTTGATTCTGACTAAAGCCTGAGCAAACGCTTGAACGTCTGGTACCTCTGCCAGACGCTTGTGTAAAAGGATAGACAGAGCAGATATCTGTCCCTTTAAAGAACCAGCCGACAAACCTTTCTCAAATCCGTCTTGGAGAAAGGACAATATCCTGGGAATCCTAATCTCACTCCATGAGTAACCCTTGGATTCACACCAACAAAGATATTTCCGCCATATCTTATGGTAGATTTTCCAGGTGACAGGCTTTCTAGCCTGAATCAGAGTATCTATAACTGACTCAGAGAAACCACGCTTTGATAGAATTAAGCGTTCAATCTCCAAGCAGTCAGACGTAGAGAAACTAGATTTGGATGCTTGAACGGACCCTGTATTAGAAGGTCCTGCCTCATTGGCAGTGTCCATGGTGATGACATGTCCACTAGGTCTGCATACCAAGTCCTGCGTGGCCACGCAGGCGCTATCAAAATCACTGAAGCCTTCTCCTGCTTGATTCTGGCGATCAGACGAGGGAGAAGAGGAAACGGTGGGAAAACATAAGCCAGATTGAAGGACCAAGGCGCTGCTAGAGCATCTATCAATGCCGCCTTGGGGTCCCGGGACCTGGACCCGTAGAGAGGAAGCTTGGTGTTCTGACGGGACGCCATCAGATCCAACTCTGGAATGCCCCATAGCTGAGTTAACTGGGCAAATACCTCCGGATGGAGTTCCCACTACCCCGGGTGAAAAGTCAGACGACTCAGAAAATCCGCCTCCCAGTTGTCTACTCCTGGGATGTGAATTGCTGAGAGATGGCAGGAGTGGTCCTCCGCCCACCTGATTATTTTGGTTACTTCCTTCATCGCTAGAGAACTTTTTGCTCCACCCTGATGATTAATGTAAGCTACAGTCGTAATGATGTCCGACTGAAATCTGATGAATTTGGCCGCAGCTAGTTGAGGCTATGCCTGAAGCGCGTTGAATATCGCCCTCAGTTCCAGAATGTTTATCGGGAGAAGAGATTCTTCCCGAGACCATAAGCCTTGTGCTTTCAGGGAGTCCCAGACTGCACCCCAGCCTAACAGACTGGCGTCGGTCCTTACAATGATCCACTATGGCCTGCGGAAACATATTCCCTGAGACAGGTGATCCTGAGACAACCACCAGAGAAACTCTGGTTTCCTGGTCCAACTGTATTTGAGGAGACAAATCTGCATAATCCCCATTCCACTGTTTGAGCATGCATAGTTGCAGTGGTCTGAGATGTATCTGAGCGAAAGGGACTATGTCCATTGCCGCTACCATTAATCCGATTGCCTCCATGCACTGAGCTACAGATGGCCGAGGAATGGAATGAAGAACTCGGCAAGTAGTTAAAAGTTTCAACTTTCTGACCTCTGTCAAATATTTTCATTTCTACTGAATCTATTAGTGTTCCTAGGAAGGGAACCCTTGTGAGTGGGGACAGAACTCTTTTTGATGTTCACCTTCCACCCGTGAGACCTCAGAAAGGCCAATACAATCTCCGTGTGAGCCTTGGCTCTGTGAAAGGACGGCGCCTGAATTAAGATGTCGTCCAAATAAGGCGCGACTGCTATGCCCCGCGGTCTTAGAACCGCCAGAAGGGACCCTAACACCTTTGTGAAAATTCTGGGAGCAGTGGGTAGCCCGAATGGAAGAGCCACGAACTGGTAATGCTTGTCTAGGAAAGCGAACCTGAGGAACTGATGATGATCTTTGTGGATAGGGATATGCAGGTACGCATCCTTTAGATCCACGGTAGTCATATATTGACCTTCCTGGATCATAGGTAATATTGTCCGTATGGTCTCCATCTTGAATGATGGGACTCTGAGGAATCTGTTTAGAATTTTTAGATCCAGGATTGGTCTGAAAGTTCCTTCTTTTGTGGGAACCACAAACAGGTTTGAGTAAAAACCCAGACCTTGTTCTGCAATTGGAACTGGGTATATCACCCCATCATATGTAGATCTTGTACACAGCGCAAGAACGCCTCTTTCTTTGTCTGGTCTGTAGACAGACGAGAAATGTGGAACCTTCCCCTTGGAGGGGAGTCCTTGAATTCTAGAAGATATCCCTGGGTAACGATCTCTAATGCCCAGGGATCGTGAACATCTCTTGCCCAGGCCTGAGCGAAGAGAGAGAGTCTGCCCCCTACTAGATCTGGTCCCGGATCGGGGGCTACCCCTTCACGCTGTCTTGGTAGCAGCTGCAGGCTTTTTGGCCTGTTTACCCTTGTTCCAGCCCTGGTAAGGCTTCCAGGTTGCCTTGGGCTGTGAAGCGTTACCCTCTTGCTTTGCAGCTGTAGAGGCTGAAGCGGGACTACTCCTGAAGTTACGAAAGTAATGAAAATTGGCTTTGTTTTTAGCCCTAAAGGGCTTGTCCTGAGAGAGAGCATGGCCCTTTCCCCCGGTGATTTCTGAAATAATCTGTCAATTCTGGCCCGAAAAGGGTCTTTCCTTTGAAAGGGATATTTAATAATTTGGATTTTGACGACACATCGGCCGACCATGACTTGAGCCAAAGCGCTCTGCGTGCCATAATGGCGAAACCTGAATTTTTTGCCGCTAACTTAGCTAATTGCAAGGCGGCATCTGTGATAAAAGAATTAGCCAGTTTTAGAGCCTTAATTCTATCCATAATTTCGTCATATGAGGTCTCCGTCTGGAGTGACTCCTCCAGCGCCTCAAACCAGAAAGCCGCTGCAGCAGTTACAGGAATAATGCAGGCAATAGGTTGGAGAAGGAAACCTTGTTGAACAAAGATTTTCTTAAGTAAACCTAACTTTTTATCCATAGGATCTTTAAAAGCACAACTGTCTTCAATTGGTATGGTTGTGCGCTTAGCAAGTGTAGAAACAGCCCCCTCTACCTTAGAGACTGTCTGCCACGAGTCCCGTCCCGCCTGGGGTCAGTTATGGGGAACATTTTCTTAAAAATAGGGGGGGGGACAAAAGGGACACCTGGTCTATCCCACTCCCTAGTAACAATATCCGCAACCCTTTTAGGGATCGGAAATTCATCAGTGTATACAGGGACCTCTAGGTACTTGTCCATTTTACACAATTTCTCTGGGACCACCATAGGGTCACAATCATCCAGAGTGGCTAATACCTCCCTGAGTAATACGCGGAGGTGTTCCAATTTAAATTTAAACGCTAATGAATCTGACTCTGATTGTGTGAGAAACCTTTCCTGAGTCGGAAATTTCTCCCTCAGACATCAAATCCCTCACCCCCACTTTGGAGTGTTGTGAGGGTACATCAGATAAGATTACCAAAGCGTCAGACTGCTTATAATCTGTTCTTAAAACAGAGCTATCGCGCTTTGCAGGAAAAACTGGCAGTTTGGATAGAAAGGCCGCAAGGGAATTATCCATGACTGTCGCTAGTTGTTGCAATGTAATAGGGGCAGACGCACTAGAGGTACTAGGCATCGCTTGAGCGGGCGTAACTGGTTGTGACACATGGGGAGAGGTAGATGGACTATCCTCATTACCTTCAGTCTGAGAATCATCTAGGGCCACACTTTTAAGTGCAACAATATGATCTTTAAAGTGTATAGACATATTAGTGCAATTGGGACACATTCTGAGAGGGGGTTCCACCATGGCTTCTAAACACATTGAACAAGGATTTTCCTTAGTGTCAGACATGTTTAACAGACTAGTAGCATACACAAGCAGGCTTAGAAAACACTTTAATCAAATAAACACAATTTAAAAAAAAGTTACTGTGCCTTTAAGAAATAAAAAGAGCACACAATTTTACAAAACAGTGAAAAATGCACCAATCCTTTTGAAATTTTCCCAGTATGTACCTAAGGCTTTAATATGAACGATTAAGTCAGAACGATTAACCCCTTAATGCCCAAACCGGAGCAGCCTAAAGCCAACAACCGGTTAATTAACTACAGCACCTTGCCACAGCTTACTGCTTACTGCTGTGGCCCTAACTGCCCTTAGGGATCAGTTTTGGGGGAATAAAGCTTCTTCTAGGCCCTCAATCAGAAGCTGGACCCTCCATGTGAAGCAGCATGAACTGTCTTTCAATTCTAACTGCGCATCTGAGGCGCGAAATTAGGCCCCTCCCACTCCGGAGTTGTGAGGCCTACAAAAATCACTTCTAAGTGACTAAATTTTTGCCATGTGGAAAATAACACCAGAAAAACACTCCAAAGTGCTTAAACAAGTGTCTCCAACGAGTATTTCTTAAACTAAATAATCTATTGCCCTGCAGGGAGTCCCAGACTGCAACCCAGCCCAACAGACTGGCGTCGGTCGTTACGATGATCCACTCTGGTCTGAGGAAACACATTCCCTAGACAGGTGATCCTGAGACAACCACCAGAGAAGAGAATCTCTGGTCCCCTAGTCCAGCTGTATTTGAGGAGACAAATCTGCATAATCCCCATTCCACTGTTTGAGCATGCATAGTTGCAGTGGTCTGAGGTGTATCCGTGCAAAAGGGACTATGTCCATTGCCGCTACCATTAGTCCGATTGTCTCCATGCACTGAGCTACAGATGGCCGAGGAATGGAATGAAGGACTAGGCAAGTGGTTAAGAGTTTTAACTTTCTGACCTCCGTCAGAAATATTTTCATATCTACCGAGTCTATCAGAGTTCCTAGGAAGGAAACTCTAGTGAGGGGGGAGACGGAACTCTTTTTGATGTTCACCTTCCACCCGTGAGACCTCAGAAAGGCCAATACGATTTCCGTGTGAGACTTGGCTCTTTGGAAAGTTGACGCCTGAATTAAGATATCGTCTAGATAACATGCCACTGCTATGACCCGTGGTCTTAGAACCGCCAGGAGGGACCCTAGCACCTTTGTGAAAATTCTGGGAGCAGTGGACAACCCAAAAGGAAGAGCCACAAACTGGTAATGCTTGTCCAGAAAGGCGAACCTGAGAAATTGGTGATCTTTGTGGATAGGAATGTGCAGATACGCATCCTTTAAATCCACGGTGGTCATATATTGGCCCTCCTGGATCATTGGTAAGATTGTCCGAATGGTCTCCATCTTGAATGATGGGACTCTGAGGAATTTGTTTAGAATTTTGAGATCCAGGATTGGTCTGAAAGTTCCTTCTTTTTTGGAACCACAAACAGGTTTGAGTAAAAACCCAGCCCTTGTTCCGCAATTGGAACTGGGTGGATCACTCCCATGGTATGTAGGTCTTCTACACAGCGTAAGAACGCCTCTTTCTTTGTCTGGTCTGAAGACAGACGAGAAATGTGGAACCTTCCCCTTGGAGGGGAGTCCTTGAATTCTAGAAGATATCCCTGGGATACAATCTCTAAGGCCCAGGGATCGTGTACATCTCTTGCCCAGGCCTGAGCGAAGAGAGAGTCTGCCCCCTACTAGATCCGGTCCCGGATCTGGAGCTACCCCATCATGCTGTCTTGGAGGCAGCTGCAGGCTTCTTGGCCTGTTTACCCTTGTTCCAGCCCTGGTAAGGTTTCCAGGCTGCTCTGGGTTGTGTAGCGTTACCCTCTTGCTTTGCAGCAGGGGAGCATGAAGCGAGACCGCTCCTGAAATTCCGAAAGGAACGAGAATTATTTTGTTTGTTCTTTGTCTTGAAGGACTTGTCCTGGGGGAGAGCATGGCCTTTCCCCCCAGTGATCTCTGAAATAATCTCTTTCAATTCAGGCCCGAAGAGGGTCTTTCCTTTGAAAGGGATGTTCAATAGTTTGGATTTTGACGACACATCGGCCGACCAGGACTTTAGCCATAGCGCCCTGCGCGCTAAAATGGCGAAACCTGAATTCTTTGCCGCTAACTTAGCTAGTTGGAAATCGGCATCGAATGAGCCAGCTTAAGAGCCTTAATTCTGTCCATAATGTCCTCATATGAGGTCTCCGTCTAGAGCGCATCTTCCAGCGCCTCGAACCAGAAAGCAGCTGCAGTGGTTACAGGAACAATGCACGCAATAGGTTGGAGAAGAAAACCTTGTTGAACAAAAAATGTCTTAAGTAAACCCTCTAATTTTTTATCCCTATAGTCTTTAAAAGCACAACTGTCTTCGATTGGTATAGTTGAGCGTTTAGCAAGTGAAGAAACGGCCACCTCCACCTTAGGGACCGTCTGCCACGAGTCCCGCATGGGGTTAGATATGGGGAACATTTTCTTAAAAACCGGAGGGGGAACGAAGGGAATACCTGGTCTATCCCACTCCCTAGTAACGATATCCGCAATCCTCTTAGGGACCGGAAACACATCAGTGTAAACAGGAACTTCTAGGTACACAATTTCTCTGGAGCCACCATAGGGTCGCAGTCATCCAGAGTAACTAATCTCCCTGAGCAATAAGCGGAGGTGTTCTAGTTTAAATTTAAAAGCCAACTTATCTTAATCTGTCTGAGGAGAAACCTTTCCTGAATCGGAAATTTCTCCCTCAGACAGCACATCCCTCGCCCCCACTTCAGAGTGTTGTGAATATATTAGGACAAATCAGTATTATACTGACAAAAACTGTACATCTGATTAGCACTCACATTCCTGAGATAGAATTTTTGTGGATATTGACTTAGATGAGACTCCTAGATGGAGTTCAGAGCTAGAATATTAAAATTTAACTTTTATTCAAAATTATTAAAATATATTACAAACACACAAAGACAAAAACTTTTAAAATTATCATCTGCTGTTGAGATTGTTTTCTTTATTAGGTGAATTCTCAATAGGACTAAGCTTGTAACATATGAGTTATGAACTATAGTGATAAACTTATCTATAGTTTAATGTTTCATTACATAGCATGATCACTGGTTTATCTTGAGATCTGAGTAGATAGTTTACTAGTGTAGGTTCTTGGGTTGCTCAGATGTCAATCGTCTAATGTAATGTTAGAGTTAGAGCAAAGTGAGTATTGCTACCCTTCACCCTATATTCCCATTAAAGTGGAGCACTATATCTGAGAGGATGTCACCAACCTTAATATGACCTACAAATCCTATTTTTCCAGGTAACTGCAATTTATCAGTTAATAGACAGTGACTGATTTTAGCTCCTTTATTTGTTATAGTAAGAAGGCATTGCCTGGTATTGCAGAGGATTGGATTAATTTGTTAAATATTTTGAACTTATTGTTACAAGCTCCAAACACTATTTAACTAATAGTGGATGTTTTGGCTCCAATTTTGCCTGAACAAGTTATAATAATGTTGATACTATGTATTGAATTAAATCTCCACTAGGTGTCAGTGTTGTCACATAAATTCTCCCTTTTAATAATATCAGAAATGCCGTTCAGTATATACTGGTAACTTTCAGATTATTTGGGATGTGGGGAGCCTGTGAAAATTACTGTGAGTACAATTATATGTGTTAGCGGATTGCTGTTAGCCCTACTATTAACTTAGGAGTCTTAAGAGTCTTTTGAATATCATTAGATTATATTGCAACTCGATAATAATAGACTCGCAAGGAAAAGTGAACACTGGGAGAGTGTTTAGAAATTTTACTTGAACAGTCAGTGATCCTATAGATAGAACAAATGGTTACATTGTTACAGTATGGTTGTGTTTGTTTAACTTGTATCACATCTCATTTGTAAGTTCAGATTCAAGAGAATTTGTGTATCTAAATTAACTCTGCAATTTAAAGCTTGGCATTTAGATGCTTACACAATTTATTTTGAAGATTTCCTCGGCTTCCACTTAGATTAAGCAATTGTAGCGTTTTTGCAAGTATCTCTGTGTGCATAGAATTAGGCTTAGTATTAACTCGTTGTGTGCTGTGATAACATTAAATATTTTTATTCATAATTGTCTCAGTTGAAGCAATTGTTTACTATAATAAGTTATCCGTTTTTAACCTTTGTATTCTCTTAGATAAATATGTTACCGGTCTACACCATTAATCTGTCTATTATCAGTGAATAGTTTCTACAGAGATTGACCGGACTATACCTTTATTCTGTTGGTTGAAAAATGGTCTCTATAATAATTTACCAGTTAATGCCTTAATGTTGAGATTTCTTAATAGATAGTCTCTAAGAGGATTTACCGGCCTATACCTTAGTTTTATTAGTTGTAAATATCTAATCTCTATAACTCTTTACCGGCCTATACCTTTAAGGGCTGACCTGTTGCTCTCACAGGTTTGTATCTTAGAAATAATATAGATGGTTTTGTATAGGGGTTTACTGGTCTATACCTTGGGTAATTCTCATAAAATAAACAAGGCTGGTTTTTTATCTTTATAAGGGTATCGCATCTAAGTTTGGACTCACGAGTAATACTTTATATTTTTCTTAGGAGATACAACATTAAGGCATTAACTGGTAAATTATTATAGAGACCATTTTTCAACCAACAGAATAAAGGTATAGTCCGGTCAATCTCTGTAGAAACTATTCACTGATAATAGACAGATTAATGGTGTAGACCGGTAACATATTTATCTAAGAGAATACAAAGGTAAAAAACGGATAACTTATTATAGTAAACAATTGCTTCAACTGAGACAATTAGGAATAAAAATATTTAATGTTATCACAGCACACAACAAGTTAATACTAAGCCTAATTCTATGCACACAGAGATACTTGCAAAAACGCTACAATTGCTTAATCTAAGTGGAAGCCGAGGAAATCTTCAAAATAAATTGTGTAAGCATCTAAATGCCAAGCTTTAAATTGCAGAGTTAATTTAGATACACAAATTCTCTTGAATCTGAACTTACAAATGAGATGTGATACAAGTTAAACAAACACAACCATACTGTAACAATGTAACCATTTGTTCTATCTATAGGATCACTGACTGTTCAAGTA
This sequence comes from Bombina bombina, assembly GCF_027579735.1. Lineage (NCBI taxonomy): Eukaryota > Metazoa > Chordata > Amphibia > Anura > Bombinatoridae > Bombina > Bombina bombina. The sequence continues at coordinate 280,969,188 of NC_069501.1, forward strand.
AAATTTCTAAACACTCTCCCAGTGTTCACTTTTCCTTGCGAGTCTATTATTATCGAGTTGCAATATAATCTAATGATATTCAAAAGACTCTTAAGACTCCTAAGTTAATAGTAGGGCTAACAGCAATCCGCTAACACATATAATTGTACTCACAGTAATTTTCACAGGCTCCCCACATCCCAAATAATCTGAAAGTTACCAGTATATACTGAACGGCATTTCTGATATTATTAAAAGGGAGAATTTATGTGACAACACTGACACCTAGTGGAGATTTAATTCAATACATAGTATCAACATTATTATAACTTGTTCAGGCAAAATTGGAGCCAAAACATCCACTATTAGTTAAATAGTGTTTGGAGCTTGTAACAATAAGTTCAAAATATTTAACAAATTAATCCAATCCTCTGCAATACCAGGCAATGCCTTCTTACTATAACAAATAAAGGAGCTAAAATCAGTCACTGTCTATTAACTGATAAATTGCAGTTACCTGGAAAAATAGGATTTGTAGGTCATATTAAGGTTGGTGACATCCTCTCAGATATAGTGCTCCACTTTAATGGGAATATAGGGTGAAGGGTAGCAATACTCACTTTGCTCTAACTCTAACATTACATTAGACGATTGACATCTGAGCAACCCAAGAACCTACACTAGTAAACTATCTACTCAGATCTCAAGATAAACCAGTGATCATGCTATGTAATGAAACATTAAACTATAGATAAGTTTATCACTATAGTTCATAACTCATATGTTACAAGCTTAGTCCTATTGAGAATTCACCTAATAAAGAAAACAATCTCAACAGCAGATGATAATTTTAAAAGTTTTTGTCTTTGTGTGTTTGTAATATATTTTAATAATTTTGAATAAAAGTTAAATTTTAATATTCTAGCTCTGAACTCCACCTAGGAGTCTCATCTAAGTCAATATCCACAAAAATTCTATCTCAGGAATGTGAGTGCTAATCAGATGTACAGTTTTTGTCAGTATAATACTGATTTGTCCTAGTTTAAAATTAAAGTACATAGCACCCCACCTCTCTCTTTACTATATAACCCAGCGACAATATTTAGCTGGCTTATTCAGAGAAAATAAAATTCCTGTATCATAATAATAGTAGTGCCTTAGTACACCTCTTTTTCTCGTTGTTGTGAGTATATATCGGATATGGCTACAAAAGCGTCAGAATGCTCATTATCTGTTCTTAAAACCGAGCTATCACGGGCAGTTTAGATAAGAACACCGAAAGGGTATTATTCATAACTGCCGCCAAGTCTTGCAAGGTAAAAGAGTTAGACGCACTAGAGGTGCTAGGCGTCGCTTGAGCAGGCGTAACTGGTTGTGACACTTGGGGAGAGGTTGACGGGCTAACCTCGTTACCTTCTGTCTGAGAATCATCTTTGTCCACATTTTTAAGTGCAACAATATGTTCTTTAAAGTGTATAGACATATCAGTACAAGTGGGACACATTCTGAGAGGGGGTTCCACCATGGCTTCTAAACACATTAAACAAGGATTTTCCTTGGTGTCAGACATGTTTAACAGACAGGCTTGGAAATCACTTTAATCAAGTAAAAACACACTTTGAAAAAAACGTTACTGTGCCTTTAAGAGATAAAAAAGGCACACAATTTTGCATAACAGTGAAAAAATGCAGCAAACTTTTCGAAATTTTTACAGTATGTACCTAAAACATTAGTAAGATTGCACCACTAGCAATATAAACGATTAACCCCTTAAAGCCCAAACCGGATCGACAGAAGCCAAAAAAAAACGGTTAAAGAAACTACAGCACCTGTGGCCCTACCTGCCCTTGGGAACCAGATTTGTGGGGGAAAACATAATTTATGTAAGAACTTACCTGATAAATTCATTTCTTTCATATTAGCAAGAGTCCATGAGCTAGTGACGTATGGGATATACATTCCTACCAGGAGGGGCAAAGTTTCCCAAACCTCAAAAAGCCTATAAATACACCCCTCACCACACCCACAAATCAGTTTAACGAATAGCCAAGAAGTGGGGTGATAAGAAAAAAGTGCGAAAGCATAAAAAATAAGGAATTGGAATAATTGTGCTTTATACAAAAAAATCATAACCACCACAAAAAAGGGTGGGCCTCATGGACTCTTGCTAATATGAAAGAAATGAATTTATCAGGTAAGTTCTTACATAAATTATGTTTTCTTTCATGTAATTAGCAAGAGTCCATGAGCTAGTGACGTATGGGATAATAAATACCCAAGATGTGGAACTTCCACGCAAGAGTCACTAGAGAGGGAGGGATAAAATAAAGACAGCCAATTCTGCTGAAAAAATAATCCACACCCCAAAATAAAGTTTTAAGCTTATAATGAAAAAAAAAAAACACTGAAATTATAAGCAGAAGAATCAATCTGAAACAGCTGCCTGAAGTACTTTTCTACCAAAAACTGCTTCAGAAGAAGAAAACACATCAAAATGGTAGAATTTAGTAAAAGTATGCAAAGAAGACCAAGTGGCCGCTTTGCAAATCTGATCAACTGAAGCTTCATTACTAAACGCCCAGGAAGTAGAAACTGACCTAGTAGAATGAGCTGTAATCCTTTGAGGCGGAGTTTTACCCGACTCGACATAAGCATGATAAATGAAAGATTTTAATCAAGACGCCAAAGAAATGGCAGAGGCCTTCTGACCTTTCCTGGAACCGGAAAAGATAACAAATAGACTAGAAGTCTTTCGGAAATCTTTAGTAGCTTCAACATAATATTTCAAAGCTCTAACTACATCCAAAGAATGTAACTATCTTTCCTTAGAATTCTTAGGATTAGGACACAATGAAGGAACCACAATTTCTCTACTAATGTTGTTAGAGTTCAAAACTTTAGGTAAAAATTTAAATGAAGACCGCAACACCGCCTTATCCTGATGAAAAATCAGAAAAGGAGATTCACAAGAAAGAGCAGATAACTCTGAAACTCTTCTAGCAGAAGAGATGGCCAAAAGGAACAGAACTTTCCAAGAAAGTAATTTAATATCCAGAGAATGCATAGGTTCAAACGGAGGAGCTTGTAAAGCCCCCAGAACCAAATTCAAACTCCAAGGAGGAGAGATTGACTTAATGACAGGTTTTATACGAACCAAAGCCTGTACAAAACAATGAATATCAGGAAGATTAGCAATCTTTCTGTGAAACACAGAAAGAGCAGAAATTTGTCCTTTCAAAGAACTTGCAGACAAACCTTTATCCAGACCATCCTGAAGAAATTGTAAAATTCTAGGAATTCTAAAAGAATGCCAGCAAAATTGATGAGAAGAGCATCAAGAAATGTAAGTCTTCCAGACTCGATAATATATCTTCCTAGACACAGATTTACGAGCTTGTAACATAGTATTAATTATGGAGTCAGAGAAACCTCTATGACTGAGAATCAAGCGTTCAATCTCCATACCTTCAAATTTAATGATTTGAGATCCTGATGGAAAAAAGGACCTTGAGATAGAAGGTCTGGTCTTAACAGAAGAGTCCAAGGTTGGCAAGTAGCCATCCGAACAAGATCCGCATACCAAAACCTGTGAGGCCATGCTGGAGCCACCAGCAGAACAAACGAACGCTCTTTTAGAATCTTGGAGATCACTCTTGGAAGAAGAACCAGGGGCGGAAAGATATAGGCAGGATGATACTTCCAAGGAAGTGACAATGCATCCACTGCCTCCGCCCGAGGATCCCTGGATCTGGACAGATACCTGAGAAGTTTCTTGTTTAGATGAGAAGCCATCAGATCTATTTCTGGAAGACCCCAGATTTGAACAATCTGAAGAAACACCTCTGGGTGAAGAGACCATTCGCCCGGATGTAACGTCTGGCGACTGAGATAATCCGCTTCCCAATTGTCTACACCTGGGATGTGAACCACAGAAATTAGACAGGAGCTGGATTCCGCCCAAGCAAGTATCCGAGATACTTCTTTCATAGCCAGAGTACTGTGAGTCCCCCCTTGATGATTGACATATGCCACGGTTGTGACATTGTTCGTCTGAAAACAAATGAACGATTCTCTCTTCAGAAGAGGCCACGACTGAAGAGCTCTGAAAATCGCACGGAGTTCCAAAATGTTGATGGGTAATCTCGCCTCCTGAGATTCCCAAACCCCCAGCGCTGTCAGAGACCCCCATACAGCTCCCCAACTTGTCAGACTTGCATCTGTTGAGATCACAGTCCAGGTTGGAAGAACAAAAGAAGCCCCTTGAACTAAACGATGGTGATCTGTCCACCACGTCAGAGTGTGTCGAACAATCGGATTTAAAGATATTAACTGTGATATCTTTGTATAATCCCTGCACCACTGGTTCAGCATACAAAGCTGAAGAGGTCGCATGTGAAAACGAGCAAAGGGGATCGCGTCCGATGCAGCAGTCATAAGACCTAGAATTTCCATGCATAAGGCTACCGAAGGGAATGATTGAGACTGAAGGTTTCGACAAGCTGAAACCAATTTCAGACGTCTCTTGTCCGTCAGAGACAGTCATGGACACTGAATCTATTTGGAAACCTAAAAAGGTTACCCTTGTCTGAGGAATCAATTAACTCTTTGGTAAATTGATCCTCCAACCATGTTCTTGAAGAAATTACACAAGTCGATTCGTATGAAATTCAGCTAAATGTGAAGACTGAGCAAGTACCAAGATATCGTCCAAATAAGGAAATACCACAATACCCCGTTCTCTGATTACAGATAGCAGGGCACCGAGAACCTTTGAAAAAATCCTTGGAGCTGTTGCTAGGCCGAACCGCAGAGCCACAAATTGGTAATGCTTGTCTAGAAAAGAGAATCTCAGAAACCGATAGTGATCTGGATGAATCGGAATATGCAGATATGCATCCTGTAAATCTATTGTGGACATATAATGCCCTTGCTGAACAAAAGGCAGAATAGTCCTTATAGTTACCATTTTGAATGTTGGTATCCTTACATAACGATTCAATATTTTTAAATCCAGAACTGGTCTGAAGGAATTCTCCTTCTTTGGTACAATGAATAGATTGGAGTAAAACCCCAAACCCTGTTCCAGAACTGGAACTGGCACAATTAATCCAGCCAACTCTAGATCTGAAACACATTTCAGAAATGCTTGAGCCTTCACTGGATTTATTGGAATGCGAGAAAGAAAAAATCTTCTTGCAGGAGGCCTTACCTTGAAACCTATTCTGTACCCTTGTGAAACAATGTTCTGAATCCAAAGATTGTGAATCGAATTGATCCAGATTTCTTTGAAAAATCGTAATCTGCCCCCTACCAGCTGTGCTGGAATGAGGGCCGCACCTTCATGTGGACTTGGGAGCTGGCTTTTGCTTTCTAAAAGGCTTGGATTTATTCCAGACTGGAGATGGTTTCCAAACAGAAACTGTTCCTTTAGGGGAAGGATCAGGCTTCTGTTCCTTATTCTGACGAAAGGAACGAAAACGATTAGCAGCCCTATGTTTACCTTTAGATTTTTTATCCTGAGGTAAAAAAGTTCCTTTCCCCCCAGTAACAGTTGAAATAATAGAATCCAACTGGGAACCAAACAGTTTATTACCTTGAAAAGAAAGGGAAAGCAAAGTTGACTTAGAAGACATATCTGCATTCCAAGTTTTAAGCCATAAAGCTCTTCTAGCTAAAACAGCTAAAGACATATCTGACATCAACTCTGATATCAAAGATGGAATCACAAATAAAGTTATTAGCATGTTGAAGAAGTTTAACAATGCTATGAGTATTATGATCTGACACTTGTTGTGCCAAAGCCTCCAACCAAAAAGTGGAAGCTGCCGCAACATCAGCCAAAGAAATAGCAGGCCTAAGAAGATTACCTGAACATAAATAAGCTTTTCTTAGAAAGGAATCAATTTTTCTATCTAAAGGATCCTTAAAGGAAGTACTATCTGCCGTAGGAATAGTAGTACGTTTAGCGAGAGTAGAGATAGCCCCATCAACTTTAGGGATTTTGTACCAAAACTCTAATCTGTCAGATGGCACAGGATACAATTTCTTAAACCTTTTAGAAGGAGTAAATGAATTACCCAGATTATTCCATTCCCTAGAAATTACTTCAGAAATAGCATCAGGAACAGGAAAAACTTCCGGAATAACTGTAGGAGGTTTAAAAACCGAATTTAAACGCTTAGAAGTTTTAGTATCAAGAGGACTAGATTCCTCCATCTCTAATGCGATTAAAACTTCTTTAAGTAAAGAACGAATAAATTCCATTTTAAATAAATATGAAGATTTATCAGTGTCAATATCTGAGACAGAATCCTCTGAACCAGAAAAATCATCATCAGAAAGACAAATCAGAATGATGATGTTCATTTAAAAATTCATCTGAGAAATGATAAGTTTTAAAAGACCTTTTACGTTTACTGGAAGGAGGAATAACAGACATAGCCTTCCTAATAGATTTAGAAACAAAATCTCTTATATTAACAGGAACATCCTGAGAATTAGATGTTGATGGAACAGCAACAGGTAATGGTATATTACTAATGGAAATACTATCTGCATTAGCATGACATTCATCACAAACTACAGCCGGAGGGACAGATACCACAAGTTTACAGCAGATACACTTAACTTTGGTGGAACCAGCATCAGGCAGCGTTTTTCCAGAAGTAGCTTCTGATCCAGGGTCAATCTGAGACATCTTGCAATATGTAAGAGAAAAAACAACATATAAAGAAAAATCTATCAAATTCCTTAAAAGGCAGTTTCAGGAATGGGAAAAAATGCCAATGAACAAACCTCTAGCAACCAGAAGCAAATGAAAAATGAGACTTAAATAATGTGAGAAAAAAAGGTGGAGACAAAAATGACGCCCACATTTTTTGGCGCCAAAAAAGCCGCCCACATTATTGGCGCCCAAATGCTTTTGGCGCCAAGAATGACGCCACATCCGGTGACGCCGACATTTTTGGCGCAAAACGTCAAAAAAATGACGCAAATACAAACAACTTCCGGCGACAAGTATGACGCCGGAAATGACATAGAAATTTTTTGCGCCAAAAAAGTCCGCGCCAAGATTGACGCAATAAAATGAAGCATTTTCAGCCCCCGCGAGCCTAACAGCCCAAAGGGAAAAAAGTTAATTTTTAAGGTAAGAAAAAATGTCTTAATTCATATGCATTATCCCAAATAATGAAACTGACTGACTGAAATAAGGAATATTGATCATCCTGAATCAAGGCAAATAAATGTTTACACACATATATTTAGAACTTTATATAAAAGTGCCCAACCATAGCTTAGAGTGTCACAAAAAATAAGGCTTACTTACCCCAGGACACTCATCTACATGTAGTAGAAAGCCAAACCAGTACTGAAACGAGAATCAGTAGAGGTAATGGTATATAAGAGTATATCGTCGATCTGAAAAGGGAGGTAAGAGATGAATCTCTACGACCGATAACAGAGAACCTATGAAATAGATCCTGTAGAAGGAGACCATTGAATTCAAATAGGCAATACTCTCTTCACATCCCTCTGACATTCACTGCACACAGAGGAAAACCGGGCTCCAGCCTGCTGCGAAGCGCATATCAACGTAGAATCTAGCACAAACTTCACCACCACCATGGGAGTCAAAGTAAGTAAAACTGATTTGTCGGTGTGGTGAGGGGTGTATTTATAGGCATTTTGAGGTTTGGGAAACTTTGCCCCTCCTGGTAGGAATGTATATCCCATACGTCACTAGCTCATGGACTCTTGCTAATTACATGAAAGAAATCCCATTAGTAATTAAGATGATCCGTGGACTCGTGTTTAAAAAAAAAGAAATATATATACATACGCGCACACAGTCCAGACCTGAATATAATAGAGGCAATATGGGATCACCTGGACAGAGAAAGAAATAAAAGACATCCTAGAACCCAAAGAAGAACTGTGGGAAGTGCTGACAGAAGTCTGGTATAATATACCAGAAGATTACTTCAGGACAGTCTCCCCAAGAGAGTTTAAGATGTGCTTAGTGCCAAGGGTCACACTAAATACGGACTTTTGCCTGAAGAAGCCATCTTCTGAAAAACAAATTATGCTTACCCGATAATTTTCTTTTCTTCAGATGGAAAGAATCCACAGCTGCATTCATTACTTTTGGGAATTCAGAACCTGGCCACCAGGAGTAGGCAAAGACACCCCAGCCAAAGGCTTAAATATTCCTCCCACTTCCCTCATCCCCCAGTCATTATGCAGAGGGAACAAGGAACAGTACAAGGAACAGTAGAAGAAACATCAGGGTGAAAAGGTGCCAGAAGAACAAAAACAATAGACGCTAATTACATGAAAGAAAAGCTTCTTATAGGCCCTCAAACTGCAGCAGGACCCTCCATGTGAAAACAGCCTGAACTTCTAGCCAAAATAACTGCGCATCTGAGGCGCGAAATTAGGCCCCTCCCACCTCACTCCGGTGCTTGTGAGGCCTAAAGAAACACTCCCAAGTGTTTTCGTAATAGCCACGTGGATAACAACCCCTGAAAGAAACCCAAAGGAACCTTCAAAGTGTCTCAAAAAACAATTTTCAATAAAAAAAACATGTTTGCCCTGAAGTAGTGTCAACCAGCATGAACTAGCCCTGTTATGTAAGCTTGAAATTCCATACTTAGTCTCTGAATACAGCTTACCCTTCCCTCATGGGGATATCAACAGTGTTTCCTAGCATTATCACAGTCTTGTCTACAAATAAATGACTGAACATACCTTATTGCAGCCTAACCTGCAAACCGTTCCCCCCCCAACTGAAGTTCTCTTGTACTCCTCAGTCCTGTGTGGGAACAGCAGTGGATTTTAGTTACAACCTGCTAAAATCATCTTCCTCCCTACAGAAATCTTCATCTACATTCTGCTAGAGAGTAAATAGTACACACCGGTACCATTTAAAATAAACTCTTGCTTGTAGAAAATAAAAACTACAATTCTAACACCACATTCACTTTACCCTTCCGATTGCTTAGAGCCGGCAAAGAGAATGACTGGGGGTGGAGCTATATGGACAGCTCTGCTGTGTGCTCTCTTTGCCACTTCCTGTTGGGAAGGAGAATATCCCACAAGTAAAGGATGAATCTGTGGACTCGATACATCTTACAAGAGAAAAGCATTTTATTAAAAAACAAAACAAAAAAACTAATTGATTTGATCAACCCTGACTGCTTTGCATATTGTTAGTTATTAATGTTGATTACACATTTTGTATTTTAATAGTTTCTTTTTTAGATAGGCTGTCCATATTTCTATTTAAACTGTGACAATCACCATGAAAGCAGCAGAGAGCATTACCTAGCGCGCAGGAGAAAGCTACATTTCATTGAAAGACGTTAAATGACTCACTGTCTAATTAAAGCTTTCTTGTGAGGTGGATTCTTAAAAAACACTACTTTTCATGTACAGGTAGCCCTCAGTTTACGCCGGGGTTAGGTTCCAGATGGAATGGTTGTAAATCAAAACCGTTGTAAATTGAAACCCAGTTTATAATGTAAGTCAATGGGAAGTGAGGTAGATAGGTTCCAGGCCCCTCTCAAAATTGTCATAAGTAACACCCAATACATTATTTTAAAAGCTTTGAAATGAAGAATTTAAATGCTAGACAGCATTATAAACCTAATAAAATAATCACACAACACAGAATATATAATTAAACTAAGTTAAATGAACAAAAACATTTGCTAAATAGCATTATAAACCTAATAAAATAATCGCACAACACAGACTTCACTTGCATTTTTCTGCAAACAGTTCTTTCTATGCATTCCAATCTGGACTGGATTATAGACAGGAAGATCTTGTTCCTTTGAAATCTGCTCAATAGCTCAGGTCTGGTTAAACTGATAAATATCAGCTTGCATGGCTTTGCTGCAACACAAGCAGACAGCTCCACCTACTGGCTATTTTAATAAATGCACTGCTTCTCAATGCTTATCAATAGCAGTCACATGACTGGAAACAAAGGGTGTAAATTGAACCGTTGTAAAACGAGGGCCACCTGTATACGTTTCCACTTCAGCGCTAAACAAGCTTAAATGCATAAATCTATACTTTCACTTTTTTTTTATAAAAATTGTATGGCTATCCTTTTGTTACATAACTGAACATAATGCAGAATTAGGCAACATTTTAAACAATGTTTATGGTCAATAAGTAAATTCCATTTGGTTACATTTAAGTTTTACAAAACTGACACTTAACCGCATAAATGAGATACTTACATCTAAGCCCTACAACTTCCTGCTCTTCCTCATCTTCAAAATCATCTTCATCATCCTCAGATTCCTCCTCCTCTTCTTCATCTTCATCCTGTGTTGAATCTTCAGCATAATTCCTGTTAGAAACCAAGCAGAAAAGTTGACAAACCATTCAGGAACGTAATGTGTCAACACACTCAACAGTACTACATAGATACAGTGGGTACAATAAAGACAATTAGAGAAAGATTACTAGGACAGAAGGAAAACAAGGCCCTGTATATCCATAGAAAGAATACAATCTAAGGAGTAGTAAATGGACTACAGAAAATATAATTTATATTTACCTGATAAATTATTTTCTTTCTTGGCAGTGAGAGCCCACGAAACCTATTCATAGCTTATGGGAAATACTTCACCTGGCCACCAAAAAGCGGCAGACACCCAAAACTGAGCATTGAAATATCCCTCTTACTTCCCCTAACCTCCTCCCAGTAGTTCAAGCGGAGGATAAGGAACAGTAGAGAGAAAAATGGGTACAGATTTGCGATAAGACTGCCAGATCTACACTATTTTTAGGGCGGGTTAGTGGACTATCACTGCCAAGGAAGAAAATAAGACTAAGATACTCTGCTTCCCACACCTGGGATATGAACAGCAGAAATGACACAAAACAGAATTTATGCTTACCTGATAAATTACTTTCTCCAACGGTGTGTCCGGTCCACGGCATCATCCATTACTTGTGGGAAATGTTCTCCCCCACAGGGAAAGGCAAGGAGAGCACACAGCAAGAGCTGTCCATATAGCTCCCCCTCTGGCTCCGCCCCCCAGTCATTCGAACGACGGTTAGGAGAAAAAGGAGAAACTATAGGGTGCCGTGGTGACTGTAGAAATTTTTTTTCAACCTGATTAAAAAAAACCAGGGCGGGCAGTGGACCGTACACACCGTTGGAGAAAGTAATTTATCAGGTAAGCATAAATTCTGTTTTCTCCAACATTGGTGTGTCCGGTCCACGGCGTCATCCATTACTTGTGGGAACCAATACCAAAGCTTTAGGACACGGATGAAGGGAGGGAGCAAATCAGGTTACCTAAACGGAAGGCACCACGGCTTGCAAAACCTCTCTCCCAAAAACAGCCTCCGAAGAAGCAAAAATATCAAATTTGTAGAATTTGGCAAAAGTGTGCAGAGAAGACCAAGTCGCTGCCTTACATATCTGGTCAACAGAAGCCTCGTTCTTATAGGCCCATGTGGAAGCCACAGCCCTAGTAGAGTGAGCTGTGATACGGTCAGGAGGCTGCCGTCCGGCAGTCTCATAAGCCAAGCGGATAATGCTTTTCAGCCAGAAAGAGAGAGAGATAGAGGTAGCTTTTTGACCTCTCCTCTTACCAGAGTAAACGACAAACAAGGATGAGGTTTGTCTAAAATCTTTTGTTGCTTCTAAATAGAACTTTAAAGCACGAACAACATCTAAATTGTGTAATAAACGTTCCTTCTTTGAAACTGGATTCGGACACAAAGAAGGAACAACTATTTCCTGGTTGATGTTCTCGTTGGAAACAACTTTTGGAAGAAAACCAGGCTTAGTACGCAAAACAACCTTATCTGAATGGAACACCAGATAGGGTGGATCACACTGCAAAGCAGATAATTCAGAAACTCTTCTAGCAGAAGAAATAGCAACCAAAAACAGAACTTTCCAAGATAGTAACTTAATATCTATGGAATGCAAAGGTTCAAACGGAACCCCTTGAAGAACTGAAAGAACTAAATTTAGACTACAAGGAGGAGTCATGGGTCTGTAAACAGGCTTGATTCTAACCAAAGCCTGAACAAAAACTTGTACATCTGGCAAAGCTGCCAGTCGTTTGTGCAACAAGACGGATAATGCAGAAATCTGTCCTTTTAGAGAACTAGCTGACAATCCTTTATCCAAACCTTCTTGGAGAAAGGAGAGAATCTTTGGAATTTTAATCTTACTCCAGGAGAATCCTTTGGATTCACACCAACAGATATATTTTTTCCATATTTTATGGTAAATCCTTCTAGTCACAGGTTTTCTGGCTTGGACCAGAGTATCAATCACAGAATTTGAAAACCCACGCTTGGATAAAATCAAGCGTTCAATTTCCAAGCAGTCAGCTGCAGAGAAACTAGATTGGGATGTTCGAATGGACCTTGTACTAGAAGGTCCTGTCTCAAAGGTAGCTTCCATGGTGGAGACAATGACATTCACCAGGTCTGCATACCAAGTCCTGCGTGGCCACGCAGGAGCTATCAGAATCACAGAGGCCTTCTCCTGTTTGATCCTGGCTATGAGCCTGGGGAGGAGAGGAAACGGTGGAAACGCATATGCTAGGTTGAACGCCCAAGGCGCCACTAATGCATCCACTAGAGTCGCCTTGGGATCCCTGGATCTGGACCCGTAGCAAGGAATCTTGAAGTTCTGACGGGACGCCATTAGATCCATGTCTGGAATGCCCCATAATTGGGTTAACTGAACAAAGACCTCCGGATAGAATTCCCACTCCCCCGGATGGAAAGTCTGACGACTCAAATAGTCCGCCTCCCAGTTGTCTACTCCTGGGATGTGAATAGCAGATAGGCCTATCCTGTGGGAGGGCATGGACCTTACCCCCAGTGATGTCTGAAATAATTTCCTTCAATTCTGGCCCAAAAAGGGTCTTACCCTTGAAAGGAATATTCAGTAACTTAGTCTTGGACGACACGTCTGCCGACCAGGATTTTAGCCAAAGTGCCCTCCGCGCTACTATAGCAAAAAGTTTATCGCCGCCAATTTCTTTATTTGAAAGGCGGCATCCAATATAAAGGAATTAGCTAACTTTAATGCGTGAATTCTGTCCATGACTTCTTCATAGGAAGTCTTTCTGGAGCGACCTTTCTAGTTCTTCGAACCAAAAGGACGCCGCTGAAGTGACAGTAATAACACACGTAGCTGGTTGAAGGTTGAACCCTTGCTGAACAAAAATCTTTTTAAGCAATCCTTCCAATTTTTTATCCATTTTTATCCATAGGATCTTTGAAAGCGCAGCTGTCCTCTATAGGAATAGTTGTGCGCTTCGCTAGTGTTGAAACAGCTCCCTCAACCTTCGGGACCGTTTGCCATGCGTCCCTTCTAGGGTCTACTATGGGAAACATTTTCTTAAATATAGGAGGTGGGGCAAAGGGTACACCTGGCTTCTCCCACTCCTTTTCCACTATGTTCGCTACCCTCTTAGGTACTGGAAAAGAGTCGTCGTGCACTGGGACCTCTAAAAATTTGTCCAATTTGCACAACTTCTCTGGTACTACCATGGAATCACAGTCATCCAGAGTAGCTAATACCTCCTTAAGCAAAGCACGGAGATGTTCTAGCTTAAACTTAAATGCCACTAGATCAGGTTCTGCCTGTTGAGAAATTTTTCCTGAGTCTGAAATTTCACCCTCAGACAGCCCTTCCCTCACAGCCAATTCCGATTGATGTGAGGGTAAAATAGATAAGGCATCGTCAGCGTCTGATTGTTCATCCTTTTTATCTGTATTTAAAACTGAACAATCACGCTTTCTCTGAAAAACTGGCAGTTTGGATAAAAGATTTGCTATAGAATTATCCACTACTGCTGATAATTGTTGCATAGAAATAAGCACTGGCGCGCTAGGTGTCGCCTGCGCGGGCAAAGCTGGTGTAGACACAGAAGGAGAGGATGTAGAGCTATCCCCACTACCTTCATTAGATAAATCATCTTGGGCAACATTATCAAAAATAACAGCTGTCCTGATTTTGTTTGGACGCTATGGCGCAATTATCACAAACACTCGAAGGGGGAACCACATTTGTCTCTATACACACAGAACATAGGTTATCTGCTGGAACAGACATGTTAAACAGATTTAGGCAGGCAAACAATGCAATAAAAAACAGAATTTATGTTTACCTGATAAATTACTTTCTCCAACGGTGTGTCCGGTCCACGGCGTCATCCTTACTTGTGGGATATTCTCTTCCCCAACAGGAAATGGCAAAGAGCCCAGCAAAGCTGGTCACATGATCCCTCCTAGGCTCCGCCTTCCCCAGTCATTCGACCGACGTAAAGGAGGAATATTTGCATAGGAGAAACCATATGATACCGTGGTGACTGTAGTTAAAGAAAATAATCAGACCTGATTAAAAAACCAGGGCGGGCCGTGGACCGGACACACCGTTGGAGAAAGTAATTTATCAGGTAAAAATAAATTCTGTTTTCTCCAACATAGGTGTGTCCGGTCCACGGCGTCATCCTTACTTGTGGGAACCAATACCAAAGCTTTAGGACACGGATGAAGGGAGGGAGCAAATCAGGTCACCTAGATGGAAGGCACCACGGCTTGCAAAACCTTTCTCCCAAAAATAGCCTCAGAAGAAGCAAAAGTATCAAACTTATAAAATTTAGTAAAAGTGTGCAGTGAAGACCAAGTCGCTGCCTTACATACCTGATCCACAGAAGCCTCGTTCTTGAAGGCCCATGTGGAAGCCACAGCCCTAGTGGAATGAGCTGTGATTCTTTCAGGAGGCTGCCGTCCGGCAGTCTCGTAAGCCAATCTGATGATGCTTTTAATCCAAAAAGAGAGAGAGGTAGAAGTTGCTTTTTGACCTCTCCTTTTACCAGAATAAACAACAAACAAGGAAGATGTTTGTCTAAAATCCTTTGTAGCATCTAAATAGAATTTTAGAGCACGAACTACATCCAAATTGTGTAACAAACGTTCCTTCTTTGAAACTGGATTCGGACACAAAGAAGGCACGACTATCTCCTGGTTAATGTTTTTGTTAGAAACAACTTTCGGAAGAAAACCAGGTTTAGTACGCAGAACCACCTTATCTGCATGGAACACCAGATAAGGAGGAGAACACTGCAGAGCAGATAACTCTGAAACTCTTCTAGCAGAAGAAATTGCAACCAAAAACAAAACTTTCCAAGATAATAACTTAATATCAACGGAATGTAAGGGTTCAAACGGAACCCCCTGAAGAACTGAAAGAACTAAATTGAGACTCCAAGGAGGAGGCAAAGGTTTGTAAACAGGCTTGATTCTAACCAGAGCCTGAACAAAGGCTTGAACATCTGGCACAGCTGCCAGCTTTTTGTGAAGTAACACAGACAAGGCAGAAATCTGTCCTTTCAAAGAACTTGCAGATAATCCTTTCTCCAAACCCTCTTGAAGAAAGGATAGAATCTTAGGAATTTTTATCTTGTCCCAAGGGAATCCTTTAGATTCACACCAATAGATATATTTTTTCCATATTTTGTGGTAGATTTTTCTAGTTACAGGCTTTCTGGCCTGAACAAGAGTATCAATGACAGAATCTGAGAACCCTCGCTTTGATAAGATCAAGCGTTCAATCTCCAAGCAGTCAGTTGGAGTGAGACCAGATTCGGATGTTCGAACGGACCTTGAACAAGAAGGTCTCGTCTCAAAGGTAGCTTCCATGGTGGAGCCGATGACATATTCACCAGGTCTGCATACCAAGTCCTGCGTGGCCACGCAGGAGCTATCAAGATCACTGACGCCCTCTCCTGATTGATCCTGGCTACCAGCCTGGGGATGAGAGGAAACGGCGGGAATGCATAAGCTAGTTTGAAGGTCCAAGGTGCTACTAGTGCATCTACTAGAGTCGCCTTGGGATCCCTGGATCTGGACCCGTAGCAAGGAACCTTGAAGTTCTGACGAGAGGCCATCAGATCCATGTCTGGAATGCCCCACAGTTGAGTGATTTGGGCAAAGATGTCCGGATGGAGTTCCCACTCCCCCGGATGAAATGTCTGACGACTCAGAAAATCCGCTTCCCAGTTTTCCACTCCTGGAATGTGGATTGCAGACAAGTGGCAGGAGTGAGTCTCCGCCCATTGAATGATTTTGGTCACTTCTTCCATCGCCAGGGAACTCCTTGTTCCCCCCTGATGGTTGATGTACGCAACAGTCGTCATGTTGTCTGATTGAAACCGTATGAACTTGGTCTTTGCTAGCTGAGGCCAAGCCTTGAGAGCATTGAAAATCGCTCTCAGTTCCAGAATATTTATCGGGAGAGTAGATTCTTCCCGAGACCAAAGACCCTGCGCTTTCAGGGGTCCCCAGACCGCGCCCCAGCCCACTAGACTGGCGTCGGTCGTGACAATGACCCACTCTGGTCTGCAGAAGCTCATCCCCTGTGACAGGTTGTCCAGGGACAGCCACCAACTGAGTGAATCTCTGGTCCTCTGATCTACTTGTATCGTCGGAGACAAGTCTGTATAGTCCCCATTCCACTGACTGAGCATGCACAGTTGTAATGGTCTTAGATGAATTCACGCAAAAGGAACTATGTCCATTGCCGCTACCATCAAACCTATTACTTCCATGCACTGCGCTATGGAAGGAAGAGGAACAGAATGAAGTATTTGACAAGAGTTTAGAAGTTTTGATTTTCTGGCCTCTGTCAGAAAAATCCTCATTTCTAAAGAGTCTATTATTGTTCCCAAGAAGGGAACCCTTGTTGACGGAGATAGAGAACTTTTTTCTACGTTCACTTTCCACCCGTGAGATCTGAGAAAGGCCAGGACAATGTCCGTGTGGGCCTTTGCTTGTGGAAGGGACAACGCTTGAATCAGAATGTCGTCCAGGTAAGGTACTACTGCAATGCCCCTTGGTCTTAGCACCGCTAGAAGGGACCCTAGTACCTTTGTGAAAATTCTTGGAGCAGTGGCTAATCCGAACGGAAGTGCCACAAACTGGTAATGCTTGTCCAGGAATGCGAATCTTAGGAACCGATGATGTTCCTTGTGGATAGGAATATGTAGATACGCATCCTTTAAATCCACCGTGGTCATGAATTGACCTTCCTGGATGGAAGGAAGAATTGTTCGAATGGTTTCCATTTTGAACGATGGAACCTTGAGAAACTTGTTTAGGATCTTGAGATCTAAGATTGGTCTGAATGTTCCCTCTTTTTTGGGAACTACGAACAGATTGGAGTGGAACCCCATCCCTTGTTCTCCTAATGGAACAGGATGAATCACTCCCATTTTTAACAGGTCTTCTACACAATGTAAGAATGCCTGTCTTTTTATGTGGTCTGAAGACAATTGAGACCTGTGGAACCTCCCCCTTGGGGGAAGCCCCTTGAATTCCAGAAGATAACCTTGGGAGACTATTTCTAGCGCCCAAGGATCCAGAACATCTCTTGCCCAAGCCTGAGCGAAGAGAGAGAGTCTGCCCCCCACCAGATCCGGTCCCGGATCGGGGGCCAACATCTCATGCTGTCTTGGTAGCAGTGGCAGGTTTCTTGGCCTTTTTTTTCTTTTGTTCCAGCCTTGCATTGGCCTCCAGGCTGGCTTGGCTTGAGAAGTATTACCCTCTTGCTTAGAGGACGTAGCACTTGGGGCTGGTCCGTTTCTGCGAAAGGGACGAAAATTAGGTTTATTTTTGGTCTTGAAAGACCTATCCTGAGGAAGGGCGTGGCCCTTGCCCCCAGTGATATCAGAAATAATCTCTTTCAAGTCAGGGCCAAACAGCGTTTTCCCCTTGAAAGGAATGTTAAGCAATTTGTTCTTGGAAGACGCATCCGCTGACCAAGATTTTAGCCAAAGCGCTCTGCGCGCCACAATAGCAAAAC
The DNA here is from genome assembly GCF_027579735.1 of Bombina bombina. NCBI lineage: Eukaryota > Metazoa > Chordata > Amphibia > Anura > Bombinatoridae > Bombina > Bombina bombina. Next base: position 280,987,027 of record NC_069501.1, read on the forward strand.
CAGAATTTTTCGCCGCTAACCTAGCCAATTGCAAAGTGGCGTCTAGGGTGAAAGAATTAGCCAATTTGAGAGCATGAATTCTGTCCATAATCTCATAAGAAGAAGAATTATTATTGAGCGCCTTTTCTAGTTCATCGAACCAGAAACACGCTGCTGTAGTGACAGGAACAATGCATGAAATTGGTTGTAGAAGGTAACCTTGCTGAACAAACATCTTTTTAAGCAAACCCTCTAATTTTTTATCCATAGGATCTTTGAAAGCACAACTATCTTCTATGGGTATAGTGGTGCGTTTGTTTAGAGTAGAAACCGCCCCCTCGACCTTGGGGACTGTCTGCCATAAGTCCTTTCTGGGGTCGACCATAGGAAACAATTTCTTAAATATGGGGGGAGGGACGAAAGGTATACCGGGCCTTTCCCATTCTTTGTTTACAATGTCCGCCACCCGCTTGGGTATAGGAAAAGCTTCGGGGGGCCCCGGGACCTCTAAGAACTTGTCCATTTTACATAATTTCTCTGGAATGACCAAATTCTCACAATCATCCAGAGTAGATAACACCTCCTTAAGCAGAGCGCGGAGATGTTCCAATTTAAATGTAATCACATCAGGTTCTGCTTGTTGAGAAATTCTCCCTGAATCTGAAATTTCTCCCTCAGACAAAACCTCCCTGGCCCCCTCAGACTGGTGTAGGGGCACTTCAGAACCAATATCATCAGCGTCCTCATGCTCTTCAGTATTTTCTAAAACAGAGCAGTCGCGCTTTCGCTGATAAGTGGGCATTTTGGCTAAAATGTTTTTGATAGAATTATCCATTACAGCCGTTAATTGTTGCATAGTAAGGAGTATTGGCGCACTAGATGTACTAGGGGCCTCCTGTGTGGGCAAGACTGGCGTAGACGAAGGAGGGGATGATGCAGTACCATGCTTACTCCCCTCACTTGAGGAATCATCTTGGGCATCATTTTCTCTCAATTTTGTGTCACATAAATCACATCTATTTAAATGAGAAGGAACCTTGGCTTCCCCACATTCAGAACACAGTCTATCTGGTAGTTCAGACATGTTAAACAGGCATAAACTTGATAACAAAGTACAAAAAACGTTTTAAAATAAACCGTTACTGTCACTTTAAATTTTAAACTGAACACACTTTATTACTGCAATTGTGAAAAAGTATGAAGGAATTGTTCAAAATTCACCAAAATTTCACCACAGTGTCTTAAAGCCTTAAAAGTATTGCACACCAAATTTGGAAGCTTTAACCCTTAAAATAACGGAACCGGAGCCGTTTTTATATTTAACCCCTTTACAGTCCCTGGTATCTGCTTTGCTGAGACCCAACCAAGCCCAAAGGGGAATACGATACCAAATGACGCCTTCAGAAAGTCTTTTCTATGTATCAGAGCTCCTCACACATGCATCTGCATGTCATGCTTCCCAAAAACAAGTGCGCAATAGAGGCGCGAAAATGAGACTCTGCCTATGATTAGGGAAAGCCCCTAGAGAATAAGGTGTCCAATACAGTGCCTGCCGGTTATTTTACATAATTTCCAAGATTAAAATAATTCCTCAAGGCTATGGAGTATAAAATATGCTTATATATAAATCGATTTAGCCCAGAAAATGTCTACAGTCTTAAAAGCCCTTGTGAAGCCCTTTTTTTCTTTCTGTAATAAAAATGGCTTACCGGATCCCATAGGGAAAATGACAGCTTCCAGCATTACATCGTCTTGTTAGAATGTGTCATACCTCAAGCAGCAAAAGTCTGCTCACTGTTCCCCCAACTGAAGTTAATTCCTCTCAACAGTCCTGTGTGGAAACAGCCATCGATTTTAGTAACGGTTGCTAAAATCATTTTCCTCTTACAAACAGAAATCTTCATCTCTTTTCTGTTTCAGAGTAAATAGTACATACCAGCACTATTTTAAAATAACAAACTCTTGATTGAATAATAAAAACTACAGTTAAACACTAAAAAACTCTAAGCCATCTCCGTGGGGATGTTGCCTGTACAACGGCAAAGAGAATGACTGGGGAAGGCGGAGCCTAGGAGGGATCATGTGACCAGCTTTGCTGGGCTCTTTGCCATTTCCTGTTGGGGAAGAGAATATCCCACAAGTAAGGATGACGCCGTGGACCGGACACACCTATGTTGGAGAAACGATTTTAAACAAAAACGTTACTGTCTCTTTAAATAATAAAATGACATTTATTTCTGAATGTTCAAAAAACTATGAAGGCAATATCCGATTTTTCTGAAATTTGGACCCCAGTGTCTTAATGCTTAGAAAGTATTGCACAGCAAATATGGAGACTCTAGCTCTTAAAACAAGCAAACCGGAACCAATTGTTGGATTTAACCGTTTTTACACACCACAATCCCAGCTACAGCCTTGCTGCAGCTTTTTACCTTCCTTAGGGGTCACCATTCAAAGAAAAAAAGCCTTTTGGAGTCACTTTCTGAACCACAGGACCCTCTCACATGAATCTGCATGTACTGCCTTGAAATTCAACTGCACAGCTGAAGTGCCAAAATGAGGCTTCCTCCCTCAGCACACTAGAGTGAAGGGGCCTTCCTGACTAGATTTAGGTGTCTAAAACAAGCCAGATCAATAAAAAACGTTCCCAAGTGTATGTGAGCTTATAAAATATTTAAAATGGTATAATATTGTAATAAAAACCAATCGATTTAGCCCCTAACAGTGTCTACCAGCATAAAAAACAAAAAGGGGAAGCCTGTTATCTTTTTTGCTGAGGTGAAAGAAAAATGGCTTACCGTTTCCCCTGAGGGGAAAAATTACTGTCATCTAGCATTAGCCTGTGTTGTTAGAAGGAGACTAGTCATACCTGAAGCAGATGAGTCTGCAAACTGTTACCCCCAACTGAAGTTCTCTTGTTTCAACAGTCCTGCGTGGTAACAGTAATGGATTTTAGTTACTTGTGCTAAAATCATAGCCCTCTTAAACAGAAATCTTCATCACTTTTCTGTTAGAGTAAATAGTACAAGCCAGCACTATTTTAAAATAAACTCATGATAGAAGAATAAAAAACTACAACTACACCACAAACTCCTCGCCATCCCCGTGGTAGATGCTACTTGTTCAGAGCGGCAAGGAGAATGACTAGGGGGCGGAGCTATATGGACAGCTCTTGCTGTGTGCTCTCCTTGCCTTTCCCTGTGGGGGAGAACATTTCCCACAAGTAATGGATGACACCGTGGACCGGACACACCAATGTTGGAGAAAAATAGTTTTCTAACCATGTTAGAATTCGAGAGTTCTACATCGCAAGAGAAATGCATCTTCCCCCCCAATGATAGAAATAAGCCACATTGTCTGACTGAAAAACAAATTATGCTTACTAGATAATTTCATTTCCTTCTGTATGAGCAGAGTCCACGGCTTCATTCTTTACTGTTGGGAAATACTGAACATGGTCACTAGAAGGAGCCAGACCCTAGCCAAAGGCTTAAATACCTCTCCTACTTCCCCCATCCCCCAGTCATTCTGCTGAGGGAACAAGGAACAGTAGAAGAAATATCAGGGTATAAAGGGTGCCAGAAGAAAAAACATAATTTATGTAAGAACTTACCTGATAAATTCATTTCTTTCATATTAGCAAGAGTCCATGAGCTAGTGACATATGGGATATACATTCCTACCAGGAGGGGCAAAGTTTCCCAAACCTCAAAATGCCTATAAATACACCCCTCACCACACCCACAAATCAGTTTAACGAATAGCCAAGAAGTGGGGTGATAAGAAAAAAGTGCAAAAGCATAAAAAACAAGGAATTGGAATAATTGTGCTTTATACAAAAAAATCAAAACCACCACAAAAAAGGGTGGGCCTCATGGACTCTTGCTAATATGAAAGAAATGAATTTATCAGGTAAGTTCTTACATAAATTATGTTTTCTTTCATGTAATTAGCAAGAGTCCATGAGCTAGTGACATATGGGATAATGACTACCCAAGATGTGGATCTTCCACGCAAGAGTCACTAGAGAGGGAGGGATAAAATAAAGACAGCCAATTCCGCTGAAAAATAATCCACACCCAAAATAAAGTTTAAATCTTATAATGAAGAAAACTGAAATTATAAGCAAAAGAATCAAACTGAAACAGCTGCCTGAAGTATTTTTCTACCAAAAACTGCTTCAGAAGAAGAATACACATCAAAATGGTAGAATTTAGTAAAAGTGTGCAAAGAAGACCAAGTTGCTGCTTTGCAAATCTGATCAATCGAAGCTTCATTCCTAAACGCCCAGGAAGTAGAAACTGACCTAGTAGAATGAGCTGTAATCCTTTGAGGCGGAGATTTACCCGACTCGACATAAGCATGATGAATTAAAGATTTCAACCAAGATGCCAAAGAAATGGCAGAGGCCTTCTGACCTTTCCTAGAACCGGAAAAGATAACAAATAGACTAGAAGTCTTTCGGAAATTCTTAGTAGCTTCAACATAATATTTCAAAGCTCTAACTACATCCAAAGAATGCAATGATCTCTCCTTAGAATTCTTAGGATTAGGACATAATGAAGGAACCACAATTTCTCTACTAATGTTGTTAGAATTCACAACCTTAGATAAAAATTTAAAAGAAGTTCGCAACACCGCCTTATCCTGATGGAAAATCAGAAAAGGAGATTCACAAGAAAGAGCAGATAATTCAGAAACTCTTCTAGCAGAAGAGATGGCCAAAAGAAAACAAAACTTTCCAAGAAAGTAATTTAATGTCCAGTGAATGCATAGGTTCAAACGGAAGAGCTTGAAGAGCCCCCAGAACCAAATTCAAACGCCAAGGAGGAGAAATTGACTTAACAGGTTTTATACGAACCAAAGCTTCTACAAAACAATGAATATCAGGAAGAATAGCAATCCTTCTGTGAAAAAGAACAGAAAGAGCAGAGATTTGTCCTTTCAAGGAACTTGCAGACAAACCTTTATCTAAACCATCCTGAAGAAACTGAAAAATTCTCGGAATTCTAAAAGAATGCCAGGAAAAATGATGAGAAAGACACCAAGAAATGTAAGTCTTCCAGACTCAATAATATATCTTCCTAGATACAGATCTACGAGCCTGCAACATAGTATTAATCACAGAGTCAGAGAAACCTCTTTGACTAAGAATCAAGCGTTCAATCTCCATACCTTTAAATTTAAGGATTTGAGATCCTGATGGTAAAAAAGGACCTTGTGACAGAAAGACTGGTCTTAACGGAAGAGTCCATGGTTGGCAAGAAGCCATGCGGACAAGATCCGTATACCAAAACTTGTGAGACCATGCTGGAGCCACCAGCAGAAAAAACGAGCATTCCTTCAGAATCTTGGAGATTACTCTTGGAAGAAGAACTAGAGGCGGAAAGATATAGGCAGGATGATACTTCCAAGGAAGTGACAATGCATCCACTGCTTCCGCCTGAGAATCCCTGGATCTGGACAGATACCTGGGAAGTTTCTTGTTTAGATGAGAAGCCATCAGATCTATTTCTGGAAGTCCCCACATTTGAACAATCTGAAGAAACACCTCTGGGTGAAGAGACCATTCGCTCGGATGTAACGTTTGGCGACTGAGATAATCCGCTTTCCAATTGTCAATACCTGGGATATGAACCGCAGAGATTAGACAGGAGCTGGATTCCGCCCATACCAGTATTCGAGATACTTCTTTCATAGCCAGAGGACTGAGTCCCTCCTTGATGATTGACAGTTGTGACATTGTCTGTCTGAAAACAAATGAACGATTCTCTCTTTAGAAGAGGCCATGACTGAAGAGCTTCTGAAAATTGCACGGAGTTCCAAAATATTGATTGGTAATCTCACCTCCTGAGATTTCCCAAACCCCTTGTGTTGTCAGAAACTCCCATACAGCTCCCCAACCTGTCAGACTTGCACCTGTTGAGATCACAGTCCAGGTTGGAAGAAAAAAAGAAGCCCCCTGAACTAAACGATGGTGGTCTGTACCACGTCAGAGGGTGTCGAACAATCAGTTTTAAAGATATTAAATGAGATATCTTTGTATAATCCCGGCACCACTGGTTCAGCATACAGAGCTGAAGAGGTTGCATGTGAAAATGAGCAAAGGGGAACACGTCCAATGCAGCAGTCATAAGAACCTAGAATTTCCATGCATAAGGCTACCGAAGGGAATGATTGAGGCTGAAGGTTTTGATAAGCTGAAACCAATTTCAGACGTCTCCTGACCAACAGAGACAGAGTCATGGACACTGAATCTATCCGGAAATCTAAAAAACATAATTTATGTAAGAACTTACCTGATAAATTCATTTCTTTCATATTAGCAAGAGTCCATGAGCTAGTGACGTATGGGATATACATTCCTACCAGGAGGGGCAAAGTTTCCCAAACCTCAAAATGCCTATAAATACACCCCTCACCACACCCACAAATCAGTTTAACGAATAGCCAAGAAGTGGGGTGATAAAAAAGTGCGAAAGCATATAAAATAAGGAATTGGAATAAATTGTGCTTTATACAAAATCATAACCACCACAAAAAAAGGGCGGGCCTCATGGACTCTTGCTAATATGAAAGAAATGAATTTATCAGGTAAGTTCTTACATAAATTATGTTTTCTTTCATGTAATTAGCAAGAGTCCATGAGCTAGTGACGTATGGGATAATGACTACCCAAGATGTGGATCTTTCCACACAAGAGTCACTAGAGAGGGAGGGATAAAATAAAGACAGCCAATTCCTGCTGAAAATAATCCACACCCAAAATAAAGTTTAACGAAAAACATAAGCAGAAGATTCAAACTGAAACCGCTGCCTGAAGTACTTTTCTACCAAAAACTGCTTCAGAAGAAGAAAATACATCAAAATGGTAGAATTTAGTAAAAGTATGCAAAGAGGACCAAGTTGCTGCTTTGCAAATCTGGTCAACCGAAGCTTCATTCCTAAACGCCCAGGAAGTAGAAACTGACCTAGTAGAATGAGCTGTAATTCTCTGAGGCGGAGTTTTACCCGACTCAACATAGGCAAGATGAATTAAAGATTTTAACCAAGATGCCAAAGAAATGGCAGAAGCTTTCTGGCCTTTTCTAGAACCGGAAAAGATAACAAATAGACTAGAAGTCTTACGGAAAGATTTCGTAGCTTCAACATAATATTTCAAAGCTCTAACAACATCCAAAGAATGCAACGATTTCTCCCTAGAATTCTTAGGATTAGGACATAATGAAGGAACCACAATTTCTCTACTAATGTTGTTGGAATTCACAACTTTAGGTAAAAATTCAAAAGAAGTTCGCAACACCGCCTTATCCTGATGAAAAATCAGAAAAGGAGACTCACAAGAAAGAGCAGATAATTCAGAAACTCTTCTGGCAGAAGAGATGGCCAAAAGGAACAAAACTTTCCAAGAAAGTAATTTAATGTCCAATGAATGCATAGGTTCAAACGGAGGAGCTTGAAGAGCTCCCAGAACCAAATTCAAACTCCAAGGAGGAGAAATTGACTTAATGACAGGTTTTATACGAACCAAAGCTTGTACAAAACAATGAATATCAGGAAGAATAGCAATCTTTCTGTGAAAAAGAACAGAAAGAGCAGAGATTTGTCCTTTCAAAGAACTTGCGGACAAACCCTTATCTAAACCATCCTGAAGAAACTGTAAAATTCTCGGTATTCTAAAAGAATGCCAAGAAAAATGATGAGAAAGACACCAAGAAATATAAGTCTTCCAGACTCTATAATATATCTCTCGAGATACAGATTTACGAGCCTGTAACATAGTATTAATCACAGAGTCAGTGAAACCTCTTTGACCAAGAATCAAGCGTTCAATCTCCATACCTTTAAATTTAAGGATTTCAGATCCTGATGGAAAAAAGGACCTTGTGACAGAAGGTCTGGTCTTAACGGAAGAGTCCACGGTTGGCAAGAGGCCATCCGGACAAGATCCGCATACCAAAACCTGTGAGGCCATGCCGGGGCTACCAGCAGAACAAACGAGCATTCCTTCAGAATCTTGGAGATTACACTTGGAAGAAGAACTAGAGGCGGAAAGATATAGGCAGGATGATACTTCCAAGGAAGTGATAATGCATCCACTGCCTGCGCCTGAGGATCCCGGGATCTGGACAGATACCTGGGAAGTTTCTTGTTTAGATGGGACGCCATCAGATCTATTTCTGGAAGTTCCCACATTTGAACAATCTGAAGAAATACCTCTGGGTGAAGAGACCATTCGCCCGGATGTAACGTTTGGCGACTGAGATAATCCGCTTCCCAATTGTCTATACCTGGGATATGAACCGCAGAGATTAGACAGGAGCTGGATTCCGCCCAAACCAAAATTCGAGATACTTCTTTCATAGCCAGAGGACTGTGAGTCCCTCCTTGATGATTGATGTATGCCACAGTTGTGACATTGTCCGTCTGAAAACAAATGAACGATTCTCTCTTCAGAAGAGGCCAAAACTGAAGAGCTCTGAAAATTGCACGGAGTTCCAAAATATTGATCGGTAATCTCACCTCCTGAGATTCCCAAACTCCTTGTGCCGTCAGAGATCCCCACACAGCTCCCCAACCTGTGAGACTTGCATCTGTTGAAATTACAGTCCAGGTCGGAAGCACAAAAGAAGCCCCCTGAATTAAACGATGGTGATCTGTCCACCATGTTAGAGAGTGTCGAACAATCGGTTTTAAAGATATTGTTTGAGATATCTTCGTGTAATCCTTGCACCATTGCTTCAGCATACAGAGCTGAAGAGGTCGCATGTGAAAACGAGCAAAGGGGATCGCGTCCGATGCAGCAGTCATAAGACCTAGAATTTCCATGCATAAGGCTACCGAAGGGAATGATTGTGACTGAAGGTTTCGACAAGCTGCAATCAATTTTAGACGTCTCTTGTCTGTTAAAGACAGAGTCATGGACACTGAATCCATCTGGAAACCCAGAAAGGTTACCCTTGTCTGAGGAATCAAAGAACTTTTTGGTAAATTGATCCTCCAACCATGATCTTGAAGAAACAACACAAGTCGATTCGTATGAGATTCTGCTAAATGGAAAGACTGAGCAAGTACCAAGATATCGTCCAAATAAGGAAATACCACAATACCCTGTTCTCTGATTACAGACAGAAGGGCACCGAGAACCTTTGTAAAAATTCTTGGAGCTGTAGCTAGGCCAAACGGCAGAGCCACAAACTGGTAATGCTTGTCCAGAAAAGAGAATCTCAGGAACTGATAATGATCTGGATGAATCGGAATATGCAGATATGCATCCTGTAAATCTATTGTGGACATATAATTCCCTTGCTGAACAAAAGGCAAGATAGTCCTTACAGTTACCATCTTGAACGTTGGTATCCTTACATAACGATTCAATATTTTTAGATCCAGAACTGGTCTGAAGGAATTCTCCTTCTTTGGTACAATGAAGAGATTTGAATAAAACCCCATCCCCTGTTCCGGAAATGGAACTGGCATAATTACTCCAGTCAACTCTAGATCTGAAACACATTTCAGAAATGCTTGAGCTTTTACTGGATTTACTGGGACACGGGAAAGAAAAAATCTCTTTGCAGGAGGTCTCATCTTGAAACCAATTCTGTACCCTTCTGAAACAATGCTCTGAATCCAAAGATTGTGAACAGAATTGATCCAAATTTCCTTGAAAAAACGTAACCTGCCCCCTACCAGCTGAGCTGGAATGAGGGCCGCACCTTCATGTGGACTTAGAAGCAGGCTTTGCCTTTCTAGCTGGCTTGGATTTATTCCAGACTGGAGATGGTTTCCAAACTGAAACTGCTCCTGAGGATGAAGGATCAGGCTTTTGTTCTTTGTTGAAACGAAAGGAACGAAAACGATTATTAGCCCTGTTTTTACCTTTAGATTTTTTATCCTGTGGTAAAAAAGTTCCTTTCCCACCAGTAACAGTTGAAATAATGGAATCCAACTGAGAACCAAAAATTTGTTACCCTGGAAAGAAATGGAAAGTAAAGTTGATTTAGAAGCCATATCAGCATTCCAAGTTTTAAGCCATAAAGCTCTTCTAGCTAAAATAGCTAGAGACATAAACCTGACAACTCTGATAATATCAAAAATAGCATCACAGATAAAATTATTAGCATGCTGAAGAAGAATAATAATATCATGAGAATCACGATGTGTTACTTGTTGCGCTAAAGTTTCCAACCAAAAAGTTGAAGCTGCAGCAACATCAGCCAAAGATATAGCAGGTCTAAGAAGATTACCTGAACACAGATAAGCTTTTCTTAGAAAGGATTCAATTTTCCTATCTAGAGGATCCTTAAACGAAGTACCATCTGACGTAGGAATAGTAGTACGTTTAGCAAGGGTAGAAATAGCCCCATCAACTTTAGGGATCTTGTCCCAAAATTCTAATCTGTCAGACGGCACAGGATATAAATGTTTAAAACGTTTAGAAGGAGTAAATGAATTACCCAATTTATCCCATTCCTTGGAAATTACTGCAGAAATAGCATTAGGAACAGGAAAAACTTCTGGAATAACCACAGGAGCTTTAAATACCTTATCCAAACGTTTAGAATAAGTATCAAGAGGACCAGAATCCTCTATTTCTAAAGCAATTAGTACTTCTTTAAGTAAAGAACGAATAAATTCCATTTTAAATAAATATGAAGATTTATCAGCATCAACCTCTGAGACAGAATCCTCTGAACCAGAGGAGTCATCAGAATGATGATGTTCATTTAAAAATTCATCTGTAGGGAGAGAAGTTTTAAAAGATTTTTTACATTTACTAGAAGGAGAAATAACAGACATAGCCTTCTTTATGGATTCAGAAACAAAATCTCTTATATTATCAGGAACATTCTGCACCTTAGATGTTGAAGGAACTGCAACAGGCAATGGTACTTTACTAAAGGAAATATTATCTGCTTTAACAAGTTTGTCATGACAATCAATACAAACAACAGCTGGAGGAATAGCTACCAAAAGTTTACAGCAGATACACTTAGCTTTGGTAGATTCAGCACTAGACAGCGATTTTCCTGTAGTATCTTCTGACTCAGATGCAACGTGGGACATCTTGCAATATGTAAGAGAAAAAACAACATATATATAAAGCAAAATTGATCAAATTCCTTAAATGACAGTTTCAGGAATGGGAATAAATGCCAAAGAACAAGCTTCTAGCAACCAGAAGCAATAAAAAATGAGACTAAAATAATGTGGAGACAAAAGCGACGCCCATATTTTTTCGCGCCAAATAAGACGCCCACATTATTTGGCGCCTAAATGCTTTTGGCGCCAAAAATAACGCCACATCCGGAACGCCGACATTTTTGGCGCAAAATAACGTCAAAAAAATGACGCAACTTCCGGCGACACGTATGGCGCCGGAAACGGAAATAGAATTTTTGCGCCAAAAGAGTCCGCGCCAAGAATGACGCAATAAAATGAAGCATTTTCAGCCCACAGGGAAGAGTCAAATTTTTTGAAGGTAAGAAAAAATTATTAAATCAAATGCATTATCCCAAATATGAAACCGACTGTCTGAAAATAAGGAAAGTTGAACATTCTGAGTCAAGGCAAATAAATGTTTGAATACATATATTTAGAACTTTATAAACAAAGTGCCCAACCATAGCTTAGAGTGTCACAGAAAATAAGATTTACTTACCCCAGGACACTCATCTACATGTTTGTAGAAAGCCAAACCAGTACTGAAACGAGAATCAGCAGAGGTAATGGTATATATAAGAGTATATCGTCGATCTGAAAAGGGAGGTAAGAGATGAATCTCTACGAACGATAACAGAGAACCTATGAAATAGACCCCGTAGAAGGAGATCACTGCATTCAAATAGGCAATACTCTCCTCACATCCCTCTGACATTCACTGCACGCTGAGAGGAAAACCGGGCTCCAACTTGCTGCGGAGCGCATATCAACGTAGAATCTAGCACAAACTTACTTCACCACCTCCATCGGAGGCAAAGTTTGTAAAACTGAATTGTGGGTGTGGTGAGGGGTGTATTTATAGGCATTTTGAGGTTTGGGAAACTTTGCCCCTCCTGGTAGGAATGTATATCCCATACGTCACTAGCTCATGGACTCTTGCTAATTACATGAAAGAAAAAGGTTACTCTTGTCTGAGGAATCAACAAACTGATTGGTTAATTGATCCTCCAACCATGTTCTTGAAGAAACAACACTCATAAAAAGCTGGAAAGGATCTTTCCATTGAAAATGAGCAAAGGGAATTGAATCCAATGCTGTTAAAACTTCTATGCATATATAGCAACTGAAGGAAATAATAGAGACTAAAGGTACCGACAGACGGAACCCAATACAAATTGTCCCTTGTCTGATAGAGACAAAGATAGTGACATAAACCATCTGGAAACCTAAAAAAAAAGGTGACCCTTGCGTGAGGAATTAAGAGCTTTTGAAAAAAGATCCTCTAACTATGTCCTGAAGAGCAAGTGAAACATATGAGAATCCGCATCCTCAGGAAATAATGAAGAATACGCATTTATTGTATCTAAAGAAAACAAATAATGCTATCAATGACCACAAAAAGGCAAAATAGTTTGAATAAAATCCAAAACCCAGTTCCTAGAAAAGGAACTGGAATAAAAACCCCAGAAGATTCCAGGTCTGAGCAGCGCTTGAACCCCATGGGTACCCAGCCATGCCTCAACAGTATCCAAAATATATAGGACAGAAACACACTGAAAGAAAGTGTTAGCCTTACTGGAATAAAATAAAAGAAATTTGGACCAAATAGAACCAAATAAATTTCAAAGAAGTCTTAACCTGCCCCTTACCAGCCAAGCTGGAATACGGCATGTGCATCGCAACATTAGGGAGCTAATTTCGAACCCCAATTAAAAACATGTTACTTGGGAAAGAACTCAGGATTCGTTCCTTAATAAGAACAACCAAACTAGTATAAGCTTAAAGTTTTAGTCTTAGAACTCAATCTTGAAGCCCATAGTAACAGTTAAGAATTGAATCCAATTATAATTGATTATCTTAGAACAAAAGAAGTATGGATTTTTTTTTTTATTTATTTTTTTTAAAAATCACAGAATTCTTCTAGCTAAAATAGCTAAAGACATAGATTAACCCTCATTTGCGAATATATTCAATAAAATGAAGACACAAATGAAATCATTAGCATGATAGTCCAGTTTAAAGGACCAGTCAAAAACATAATGCTTACCTGATAAATTCCTTTCTCCTGTAGTGTAGTCAGTCCACGGGTCATCCATTACTTATGGGATATTAACTCCTCCCCAACAGGAAGTGCAAGAGGATCACCCAAGCAGAGCTGCTATATAGCTCCTCCCCTCTACGTCACACCCAGTCATTCGACCGAAAACCAAACGAGAAAGGAGAAACTATAGGGTGCAGTGGTGACTGGAGTATAATTTAAAATTTAGACCTGCCATAAAAAACAGGGCGGGCCGTGGACCGACTACACTACAGGAGAAAGGAATTTATCAGGTAAGCATAAATTATGTTTTCTCCTGTTTAAGTGTAGTCAGTCCACGGGTCATCCATTACTTATGGGATACCAATACCAAAGCTAAAGTACACGGATGATGGGAGGGACAGGCAGGATCTTTATACGGAAGGAACCACTGCCTGAAGAACCTTTCTCCCAAAAACAGCCTCCGAAGAAGCAAAAGTGTCAAATTTGTAAAATTTGGAAAAAGTATGAAGAGAAGACCAAGTTGCAGCCTTGCAAATCTGTTCAACAGAGGCCTCATTCTTAAAGGCCCAAGTGGAAGCCACAGCTCTAGTAGAATGAGCTGTAATCCTTTCAGGAGGTTGCTGTCCAGCAGTCTCATAGGCTAAACGTATTATGCTACGAAGCCAAAAAGAGAGAGAGGTAGCAGATGCTTTTTGACCTCTCCTCTGTCCAGAATAAACGACAAACAGGGAAGAAGTTTGGCGAAAATCTTTAGTTGCCTGTAAATAAAATTTCAGGGCACGGACTACGTCTAGATTGTGCAGAAGTCGTTCCTTCTTTGAAGAAGGGTTAGGGCACAATGATGGAACAACAATCTCTTGATTGATATTCTTGTTAGTGACTACCTTAGGTAAGAACCCAGGTTTAGTACGCAGAACTACCTTATCTGAATGAAAAATCAGATAAGGAGAATCACAATGTAAGGCTGATAACTCAGAGACTCTACGAGCCGAGGAAATAGCCATTAAAAACAGAACTTTCCAAGATAACAGCTTGATATCAATGGAATGAAGGGGTTCAAACGGAACACCCTGTAAAACGTTAAGAACTAAGTTTAAGCTCCACGGTGGAGCTACAGTCTTAAACACAGGCTTAATCCTAGCCAAAGCCTGACAAAAAGCCTGAACGTCTGGAACTTCTGACAGACGTTTGTGTAAAAGGATGGACAGAGCTGAGATCTGTCCCTTTAAAGAACTTGCAGATAAACCCTTTTTTAAACCTTCTTGTAGAAAAGACAATATCCTAGGAATTCTAACCTTACTCCATGAGTAACTCTTGGATTCGCACCAGTGTAAGTATTTACGCCATATCTTATGGTAAATTTTCCTGGTAACAGGTTTCCTAGCCTGTATTAAGGTATCAATTACTGACTCCGAAAATCCACGCTTTGATAAAATCAAGCGTTCAATTTCCATGCAGTCAGCTTCAGAGAAATTAGATTTTGATGTTTGAAAGGACCCTGAACTAGAAGGTCCTGTCTCAGAGGCAGAGACCAAGGTGGACAGGATGACATGTCCACTAGATCTGCATACCAGGTCCTGCGTGGCCACGCAGGCGCTATTAGAATCACCGATGCTTTCTCCTGTTTGATCCTGGCAATCAAACGAGGAAGCATCGGGAAGGGTGGAAACACATAAGCCATCCTGAAGGTCCAAGGTGCTGTCAAAGCATCTATCAGGACCGCTCCCGGGTCCTTGGACCTGGACCCGTAACAAGGAAGCTTTGCGTTCTGGCAAGACGCCATGAGATCCATATCTGGTTTGCCCCAACGTCGAAGTATTTGGGCAAAGACCTCCGGATGAAGTTCCCACTCCCCCGGATGAAAAGTCTGGCGACTTAGGAAATCCGCCTCCCAGTTCTCCACGCCTGGGATGTGGATCGCTGACAGGTGGCAAGAGTGAAACTCTGCCCAGCGAATTATCTTTGATACTTCCATCATCGCTAGGGAACTCCTTGTCCCTCCCTGATGGTTGATGTAAGCCACAGTCATGATGTTGTCCGACTGAAACCTGATGAACCTCAGAGTTGCTAACTGAGGCCAAGCCAGAAGGGCATTGAGAACTGCCCTCAATTCCAGAATGTTTATTGGAAGGAGACTCTCCTCTTGAGTCCATGATCCCTGAGCCTTCAGGGAATTCCAGACAGCGCCCCAACCTAGTAGGCTGGCGTCTGTTGTTACAATTGTCCAGTCTGGCCTGCTGAAGGGCATCCCCCTGGACAGATGTGGCCGAGAGAGCCACCATAGAAGAGAATCTCTGGTCTCTTGATCCAGATTCAGCATAGGGGACAAATCTGAGTAATCCCCATTCCACTGACTTAGCATGCACAATTGCAGCGTTCTGAGATGCAGGCGTGCAAAAGGAACTATGTCCATTGCCGCTACCATTAAGCCGATTATCTCCATGCATTGAGCCACTGACGGGTGTTGAATTGAATGAAGGACACGGCAAGCATTTAGAAGTTTTGTTAACCTGTCCTCTGTCAGGTAAATTTTCATTTCTACAGAATCTATAAGAGTCCCCAAGAAGGGAACTCTTGTGAGTGGTAAGAGAGAACTCTTCTCTTCGTTCACTTTCCACCCATGCGACCTTAGAAATGCCAGTACTAATTCTGTATGAGACTTGGCAGTTTGGAAGCTTGACGCTTGTATCAGAATGTCGTCCAGGTACGGAGCTACCGATATTCCTCGCGGTCTTAGTACCGCCAGAAGAGAGCCCAGAACCTTTGTAAAGATTCTTGGAGCCGTAGCCAACCCGAAGGGAAGAGCTACAAACTGGTAATGCCTGTCTAGGAAGGCAAACCTTAGATACCGGTAATGTTCTTTGTGAATCGGTATGTGAAGGTAGGCATCCTTTAAATCCACTGTGGTCATGTACTGACCTCTTTGGATCATGGGTAAGATTGTCCGAATAGTTTCCATTTTGAACGATGGAACTCTTAGGAATTTGTTTAGGATCTTTAAATCCAATATTGGTCTGAAGGTTCCCTCTTTTTTGGGAACCACAAACAGATATGAGTAAAACCCTTGTCCGTGTTCCGACCGCGGAACTGGGTGGATCAATCCCATTAGAAAAAGGTCTTGTACACAGCATAGAAACGCCTCTTTCTTTATCTGGTTTGTTGACAACCTTGAAAGGTGAAATCTCCCTTGTGGAGGAGAAGCTTTGAAGTCCTGAAGATATCCCTGAGATATGATCTCCAACGCCCAGGGATCCTGGACATCTCTTACCCAAGCCTGGGCGAAGAGAGAGAGTCTGCCCCCCACTAGATCCGTTTCCGGATCGGGGGCCCTCACTTCATGCTGTCTTAGGGGCAGCAGCAGGTTTTCTGGCCTGCTTGCCCTTGTTCCAGGTCTGGTTCGGTTTCCAGCCTTGTCTGTAGCGAGCAACAGCTCCTTCCTGTTTTGGAGCAGAGGAAGTTGATGCTGCTCCTGCCTTGAGGTTACGAAAGGCACGAAAATTAGACTGTCTAGCCCTTGGTTTGGCTCTGTCTTGAGGCAGGGCATGGCCTTTACCTCCCGTAATATCAGCGATAATTTCTTTCAAACCGGGCCCGAATAATGTCTGCCCCTTGAAAGGTATGTTAAGTAATTTAGATTTAGAAGTAACATCAGCTGACCAGGATTTTAGTCACAGCGCTCTGCGCGCCTGAATGGCGAATCCGGAATTCTTAGCCGTAAGTTTAGTTAAATGTACTACGGCATCAGAAATAAATGAATTAGCTAGCTTAAGGGTTTTAAGCTTGTGTGTAATCTCATCTAATGGAGCCGAGTCAAGGGTCTCTTCCAGAGACTCAAACCAAAATGCTGCCGCAGCCGTGACAGGCGCAATGCATGCAAGGGGTTGCAATATAAAACCTTGTTGAACAAACATTTTCTTAAGGTAACCCTCTAACTTTTTATCCATTGGATCTGAAAAGGCACAGCTATCCTCCACCGGGATAGTGGTACGCTTAGCTAAAGTAGAAACTGCTCCCTCCACCTTAGGGACCGTTTGCCATAAGTCCCGTGTGGTGGCGTCTATTGGAAACATTTCTCTGAATATTGGAGGGGGTGAGAAAGGCACACCGGGTCTATCCCACTCCTTAGTAACAATTTCAGTAAGTCTCTTAGGTATAGGAAAAACGTCAGTACTCGTCGGTACCGCAAAATATTTATCCAACCTACACATTTTCTCTGGGATTGCAACTGTGTTACAATCATTCAGAGCCGCTAACACCTCCCCTAGTAATACACGGAGGTTTTCCAGCTTAAACTTAAAATTTGAAATGTCTGAATCCAGTTTATTTGGATCAGATCCGTCACCCGCAGAATGAAGCTCTCCGTCCTCATGTTCTGCAAATTGTGACGCAGTATCAGACATGGCCCTAGCATTATCAGCGCACTCTGTTCTTACCCCAGAGTGATCTCGTTTACCACTAAGTTCTGGCAATTTAGACAAAACTTCAGTCATAACATTAGCCTTGTCTTGTAAAGTGATTTGTAATGGTCGCCCTGATGTACTTGGCGTTACAATATCACGCACCTCCTGAGCGGGAGATGCAGGTACTGACACGTGAGGCAAGTTAGTCGGCATAACTTCCCCCTCGTTGTCTGGTGAATGTTGCTTAACATGTACAGATTGGCTTTTATTTAAAGTAGCATCAATGCAATTAGTACATCAATTTTCACAGTAAATGCATAAATTTAGCAAAGGATTGCACTCATTAGCAATGGATGATTAACCCTTAATATCAGAAAAAACGGATAACAATTGAAAATATAAGCGTTTTTATCACAGTCAAAGCACAGTCTCACAGGTCTGCTGTGAGTGATTACCTCCCTCAAAACTAGTTTTGAAGACCCCTGAGCTCTGTAGAGACGTCCTGGATCATGCAGGGAGAAGAAGGCAGACTGTGACTGAATTTCTAATGCGTAGTAAAAGCGCCAAAATAGGCCCCTCCCACTCACAATACAACAGTGAGGGAAGCTCAGTAAACTGTTTTAATTCAAAACAAACGACAGCCATGTGGAAAATAACGCCCAAAACAATTTTTCACCAAGTACCTCAGATAATTAAACGATTTAACATGCCAGCAAACGTTTAAAATCTAATTTATGAAATGTCATTAAAAGCCTGCTGCTAGTCGCTCACACTGCAAGTTAGGCTAAAAACATAATTTATGTAAGAACTTACCTGATAAATTCATTTCTTTCATATTAACAAGAGTCCATGAGCTAGTGACGTATGGGATATACATTCCTACCAGGAGGGGCAAAGTTTCCCAAACCTTAAAATGCCTATAAATACACCCCTCACCACACCCACAAATCAGTTTAACGAATAGCCAAGAAGTGGGGTGATAAGAAAAAAAGTGCGAAGCATATAAAATAAGGAATTGGAATAATTGTGCTTTATACAAAAAAATCATAACCACCACAAAAAAGGGTGGGCCTCATGGACTCTTGTTAATATGAAAGAAATGAATTTATCAGGTAAGTTCTTACATAAATTATGTTTTCTTTCATGTAATTAACAAGAGTCCATGAGCTAGTGACGTATGGGATAATGACTACCCAAGATGTGGATCTTTCCACACAAGAGTCACTAGAGAGGGAGGGATAAAATAAAGACAGCCAATTCCTGCTGAAAATAATCCACACCCAAATAAAGTTTAACAAAAAACATAAGCAGAAGATTCAAACTGAAACCGCTGCCTGAAGAACTTTTCTACCAAAAACTGCTTCAGAAGAAGAAAATACATCAAAAAGGTAGAATTTAGTAAAAGTATGCAAAGAGGACCAAGTTGCTGCTTTGCAGATCTGGTCAACCGAAGCTTCATTCCTAAACGCCCAGGAAGTAGATACTGACCTAGTAGAATGAGCTGTAATTCTCTGAGGCGGAATTTTACCCGACTCAACATAGGCAAGATGAATTAAAGATTTCAACCAAGATGCCAAAGAAATGGCAGAAGCTTTCTGGCCTTTCCTAGAACCGGAAAAGATAACAAATAGACTAGAAGTCTTACAGAAAGATTTCGTAGCTTCAACATAATATTTCAAAGCTCTAACAACATTCAAAGAATGCAACGATTTCTCCTTAGAATTCTTAGGATTAGGACATAATGAAGGAACCACAATTTCTCTACTAATGTTGTTGGAATTCACAACTTTAGGTAAAAATTCAAAAGAAGTTCGCAACACCGCCTTATCCTGATGAAGAATCAGAAAAGGAGACTCACAAGAAAGAGCAGATAATTCAGAAACTCTTCTGGCAGAAGAGATGGCCAAAAGGAACAAAACTTTCCAAGAAAGTAATTTAATATCCAATGAATGCATAGGTTCAAATGGAGGAGCTTGAAGAGCCCCCAGAACCAAATTCAAACTCCAAGGAGGAGAAATTGACTTAATGACAGGCTTTATACGAACCAAAGCTTGTACAAAACAATGAATATCAGGAAGAATAGCAATCTTTCTGTGAAAAAGAACAGAAAGAGCAGAGATTTGACCTTTCAAGGAACTTGCGGACAAACCCTTATCTAAACCATCCTGAAGAAATTGTAATATTCTCGGTATTCTAAAAGAATGCCAAGAAAAATGATGAGAAAGACACCAAGAAATATAAGTCTTCCAGACTCTATAATATATCTCTCTGGATACAGATTTACGAGCCTGTAACATAGTATTAATCACAGAGTCAGAGAAACCTCTTTGACCAAGAATCAAGCGTTCAATCTCCATACCTTTAAAATTAAGGATTTCAGATCCTGATGGAAAAAAGGACCTTGAGACAAAAGGTCTGGTCTTAACGGAAGAGTCCACGGTTGGCAAGAGGCCATCCGGACAAGATCCGCATACCAAAACCTGTGAGGCCATGCCGGAGCTACCAGCAGAACAAACGAGCATTCCTTCAGAATCTTGGAGATTACTCTTGGAAGAAGAACTAGAGGCGGAAAGATATAGGCAGGATGATACTTCCAAGGAAGTGAAAATGCATCCACTGCCTCCGCCTGAGGATCCCGGGATCTGGACAGATACCTGGGAAGTTTCTTGTTTAGATGAGAAGCCATCAGATCTATTTCTGGAAGTTCCCACATTTGAACAATCTGAAGAAATACCTCTGGGTGAAGAGACCATTCGCCCGGATGCAACGTTTGGCGACTGAGATAATCCGCTTTCCAATTGTCCATACCTGGGATAGAAACCGCAGAGATTAGACAGGAGCTGGATTCCGCCCAAACCAAAATTCGAGATACTTCTTTCATAGCCAGAGGACTGTGAGTCCCTCCTTGATGATTGATGTATGCCATAGTTGTGACATTGTCTTATCTGAAAACAATGAACAACTCTCTCTTCAGAAGAGACCAAGACTGAAGAGCTCTGAAAAATGCACGGAGTTCCAAAATATTGATCGGAAATCTCACCTCCTGAGATTCCCAAACCCCTTGTGCCGTCAGATACCCCCACACAGCTCCCCAACCTGTAAGACTTGTATCTGTTGAGATTATAGTCCAGGTCGGAAGAACAAAGAAGCCCCCTGAACTAAACGATGGTGATCTGTCCACCATGTCAGAGAGTGTCGTAAAATCGGTTTAAAGATATTAATTGAGATATCTTTGAGTAATCCCTGCACCATTGGTTCAGCATACAGAGCTGAAGAGGTCGCATGTGAAAACGAGCAAAGGAGATCGCATCTGATGCGGCAGTCCTAAGACCCAACATTTCCATGCATAAGGCTACCAAAGGGAATGATTGTGACTGAAGGTTTTGACAAGCTGATATCAATGTTAAACTTCTCTTGTCTGACAAGGACAGAGTCATAGACACTGAATTTATCTAGAAACCTAAAAAGGTTACCCTTGTCTGAGGAATCAATGAACTGATTGGTAAATTGATCCTCCAACCATGAACTTGAAGAAACAACACAAGTCGATTCGTATGAGATTCTTCGAAAATGAGAAGACTGAGCAAGTACCAAGATATCGTCCAAATAAGGAAATACCAAAACCCTATTCTCTGATTACAGAAAGAAGGGCACCGAGAACCTTTGAAAAAAATTCTTGGAACTGAGGCTAGGCCAAACAGTAGAGCCACAAAACTGGTAATGCTTGTCTAAAAAGAGAATCTCAGACACTAAAAGTGATCTGGATGAATCGGAATATGCAGATACACATCCTGTAAATCTATTGTAGACATATAATGCCCTTGCTAAACAAAAGGCAGGATAGTCCTACAGTAACCATCTTGAATGTTGGTATCCTAACATAACGATTCAATAATGATAGATCCAGAACTGGTCTGAAGGAATTGACCTTCTTTGGTACAATGAAGAGATAAAATAAAACCCCAGCCCCTGTTCCAGAACTGGAACTGGCATAAATACTCCAGCCAACTCTAGATCTGAAACACATTTCAGAAATGCTGAGCCTTGCTGTGTCAACTGGGACACGGGAAAGAAAAGAATCTCTTAGCAGGAGGCCTTAACTTGAAGCCAATTCTGTACCTTTCTGAAACAATGTTTCTGAAACCAGAGATTAAGAACGGAATTGATCCAAATTTCTTTGAAGAAAACATAATCTGCCCCATACCAGCTGAGCTGGAATAAGGGCCGCACCTTCATAAGTACTTAGGAGCTGACTATAGGTTTCTATAAGGCTTGGATATATTCCAAACTGGAAATAGTTTCCAAACTGATACCGCTCCTGAGGATGAAGGATCAGGCTTTTGTTCCTTGTTGTGAGGAAAGGAACGAAATGATTATTTACCCTGGAAAGAAAGGGAAAGCAAAGTTGACTTAGAAGACATGTCAGCATTCCAAGTTTAATCCATAAAGCTTTTCTAGCTAAAATAGCTAGAGACATATACCTGACATCAACTCTAATGATATCAAAAGATGGTATCACCAATAAAATAATTAGCATGTTATAGAATAATAATAATGCTATAAAATTATGATCTGTTACTTGTTGCGCTAAAGCTTCTAACCAAAAAGTTGAAGCTGCAGCAACATCCGCTAAAAATATAGCAGGTCTAAGAAGATTACCTGAACATAAGTAAGCTTTTCTTAGAAAAGATTCAATTTTCCTATCTAAAGGATCCTTAAATGAAGTACTATCTGCCATAGGAATAGTAGTACATTAGCAGGAGTAGAGACAGCCCCATAACCTTAGGGATTTTTGTCCCAAAAAACTCTAATCTGTCAGATGGCACAGGATATAATTTGCTTAAACGTCTAGAAGGAGTAAATAAATTACCCAAATTATTCCATTCCCTGGAAATTACTTCAGAAATAGCATCAGGGAGATAAAACACTTCTGGAATAACTACAGGAGATTTAAAAACCTTATTTAAACGTTTACATTTAGTATCAAGAGGACCAGAATCCTCTATTTCTAATGCAAATAACACTTCTTTAAGTAAAGAACGAATAAATTCCATCTTGAACAAATACAAAGATTTATCAGCATCAACCTCTGAGACAGAAACCTCTGAACCAGAAGAACCATTATCAGTATCAGAATGATGATGTTCATTTAAAAATTCATCTGAAAAAAAGAGAAGTTTTAAAAGACTTTTATGTATACTAGAAGGAGAAATAACAGACATAGCCTTCTTAATGGATTTAAAAAAATAAAATCTCTTATGTTATCAGGAACACTCTGAAAATTAGATGTTGACGGACAGCAACAGGTAATGTAATAGTACTAAAGGAAATTTTATCTGCATTAATAAGTTTGACATGACATGCAATACAAATAACAGCTGGAGAAACAGATACCAAAAGTTTATAGCAGACTTAGCTTGGTAGCTCCAGCACTGTGCAGTGATTTTCCTGTAGTTTCTTCTGACTCAGTTGCAACGTGGAACATCTTGCAATATGTAAAAGAAAAAAACAACATATAAAGCAAAATTGATCAAATTCCTTAAATGACAGTTTCAGGAATGGGAAAAAAATGCCAGTGAACAAGCTTCTAGCAACCAGAAGCAATAAATAATGAGACTTAAATAATGTGGAGACAAAAATGACGCCCATATTTTTTAGCGCCAAAAAAGACGCCCACATTATTTGGCGCCTAAATGCTTTTGGCGCCAAAAATGACGCCACATCCGGAACGCCGACATCTTTGACGCAAAATAACGTCAAAAAATGACGCAACTTCCGGCGACACGTATGACGCCGGAAACGGAAAAGAATTTTTGCGCCAAAAAAGTCCGCGCCAAGAATGACGCAATAAAATGAAGCATTTTCAGCCCCCGCGAGCCTAACAGCCCACAGGGAAAAGAGTCAAATTTTTGAGGTAAGAAAAAATATGATAATTCAATGCATAATCCCAAATATGAAACTGACTGTCTGGAAATAAGGAAAGTTGAACATTCTGAGTCAAGGCAAATAAATGTTTGAATACATATATTTAGAACTTTATAAATAAAGTGCCCAACCATAGCTTAGAGTGTCACAGAAAATAAGACTTACTTACCCCAGGACACTCATCTACATGTTTGTAGAAAGCCAAACCAGTACTGAAACGAGAATCAGTAGAGGAAATGGTAAATAGAGTATATCGTCGATCTGAAAAGGGAGGTAAGAGATGAATCTCTATGACCGATAACAGAGAACCTTATGAAATAGACCCCGTAGAAGGAGATCACTGCATTCAATAGGCAATACTCTCTTCACATCCCTCTGACATTCACTGCACGCTGAGAGGAAAACCGGGCTCCAACTTGCTGCGGAGCGCATATCAACGTAGAATCTAGCACAAACTTACTTCACCACCTCCCTTGGAGGCAAAGTTTGTAAAACTGATTTGTGGGTGTGGTGAGGGGTGTATTTATAGGCATTTTAAGGTTTGGGAAACTTTGCCCCTCCTGGTAGGAATGTATATCCCATACGTCACTAGCTCATGGACTCTTGTTAATTACATGAAAGAAAGTTATATGCATACAGTATTTTCCCAGTGAAGTGCCATTCCCCAGAAATACTTAAGTGTAAACATACATACATATCAGCCTGATACCAGTTGCTACTACTGCATTTAAGGCTGTACTTACATTATATCGGTATTAGCAGTATTTTCTCAGTCAATTCCATTCCTTAGAAAATAATATACTGCAACATAACTCTTTGCAGGTGAACCTGCCCGCTGTCCCCTGTTCTGAAGTTACCTCACTCCTCAGAATGGTCGAGAACAGCAAATGGATCTTAGTTACGTCCGCTAAGATCATACACAAAACTCAGGTAGATTCTTCTTCAAATGCTGCCTGAGAAAAAAACAACACACTCCGGTGCCGTTTAAAATAACAAACTTTTGATTGAAGATATAAAAACTAAGTTTAATAAACACAGTCCTCTCACACATCCTATCTATTAGTTGGGTGCAAGAGAATGACTGGGTGTGACGTAGAGGGGAGGAGCTATATAGCAGCTCTGCTTGGGTGATCCTCTTGCACTTCCTGTTGGGGAGGAGTTAATATCCCATAAGTAATGGATGACCCGTGGACTGACTACACTTAAACAGGAGAAACAGAGGACTTGTAAAATGCAAAACAACAAGACAAATGCAACGGCACCTAGTCTAGTAAATGTTGTTCCTTAACAATGCTAAAATAAATCATGATCTGATACTTGATCTTAAAGTAAACAGAAAAAATGAAGCAATTGCAATATCACAGGACCAAGAAAAGTACCTGAAACTAAATAATTTTCCAAAAATAAGATACAACTATATAAAGGAAAATAAATACTATTTTGCTATAAAAACAATAGCATAATTAGTAGGAGTAGAGATAGCTCCAATAAATTGGAGAACCCTCCAAATTGAATTTAACTGCTGACAAAGAATATAGTTTAAAAATAAAAGACAATTCTCAGCCTATTCCATTCCCTAGTATGGGGAATTGGAAAGAAAACCTCTGAAATCACAGAAGAAATAAAAAGGCAGAAATAGTGTCAGCTAGTCTTAAAGAACTAGTTACCTTAATATCCAAAATAATCAACACCTCTTCAACAAAGAACAAATGTACTTAAATAATAAAAAAATTATATAAAAAACATAATTTATGCTTACCTGATAAATTCCTTTCTTCTGTTGTGTGATCAGTCCACGGGTCATCATTACTTCTGGGATATAACTCCTCCCCAACAGGAAATGCAAGAGGATTCACCCAGCAGAGCTGCATATAGCTCCTCCCCTCTACGTCAGTCCCAGTCATTCGACCAAGAATCAACGAGAAAGGAGTAACCAAGGGTGAAGTGGTGACTGGAGTATAATTTAAAAGATATTTACCTGCCTTAAAACAGGGCGGGCCGTGGACTGATCACACAACAGAAGAAAGGAATTTATCAGGTAAGCATAAATTATGTTTTCTTCTGTTATGTGTGATCAGTCCACGGGTCATCATTACTTCTGGGATACCAATACCAAAGCAAAAGTACACGGATGACGGGAGGGATAGGCAGGCTCATTATACAGAAGGAACCACTGCCTGAAGAACCTTTCTCCCAAAAATAGCCTCCGAAGAAGCAAAAGTGTCAAATTTGTAAAATTTGGAAAAAGTATGAAGCGAAGACCAAGTTGCAGCCTTGCAAATCTGTTCAACAGAGGCCTCATTCTTAAAGGCCCAAGTGGAAGCCACAGCTCTAGTGGAGTGAGCTGTAATTCTTTCAGGAGGCTGCTGTCCAGCAGTCTCATAGGCTAAACGTATTATGCTACGAAGCCAAAAAGAGAGAGAGGTAGCAGAAGCTTTTTGACCTCTCCTCTGTCCAGAATAAACGACAAACAGGGAAGAAGTTTGGCGAAAATCTTTAGTTGCCTGCAAGTAGAACTTGAGGGCACGAACTACATCCAGATTGTGTAGAAGACGTTCCTTCTTTGAAGAAGGATTTGGACACAAGGATGGAACAACAATCTCTTGATTGATATTCCTGTTAGTGACTACCTTAGGTAAGAACCCAGGTTTAGTACGCAGAACTACCTTGTCTGAGTGAAAAATCAGATAAGGAGAATCACAATGTAAGGCTGATAACTCAGAGACTCTTCGAGCCGAGGAAATAGCCATTAAAAACAGAACTTTCCAAGATAACATTTTTATATCAATGGAATGAAGGGGTTCAAACGGAACACCCTGTAAAACGTTAAGAACTAAGTTTAAACTCCATGGCGGAGCAACAGCTTTAAACACAGGCTTGATCCTAGCTAAAGCCTGACAAAAGGCCTGGACGTCTGGATTTTCTGACAGACGCCTGTGTAACAAGATGGACAGAGCTGAAATCTGTCCCTTTAATGAACTAGCTGATAAACCCTTATCTAAACCTTCTTGTAGAAAGGACAATATCCTAGGGATCCTAACCTTACTCCAGGAGTAACCTTTGGATTCGCACCAGTATAGGTATTTACGCCATATTTTATGGTAAATCCTTCTGGTAACAGGCTTCCTAGCCTGTATCAGGGTATCAATAACCGACTCAGAAAAACCACGTTTTGATAAAATCAAGCGTTCAATTTCCAAGCAGTCAGCTTCAGAGAAGTTAGATTTTGATGTTTGAATGGACCCTGTATCAGAAGGTCCTGTCTTAGAGGTAGAGACCAAGGCGGACAGGATGACATGTCCACTAGATCTGCATACCAAGTCCTGCGTGGCCATGCAGGCGCTATTAGAATCACTGATGCTCTCTCCTGTTTGATTTTGGCAATCAATCGAGGAAGTAGCGGGAAGGGTGGAAACACATAAGCCATCCCGAAGTTCCAAGGTGCTGTCAAAGCATCTATCAGAACCGCTCCCGGATCCCTGGATCTGGACCCGTAGTGAGGAAGTTTGGCGTTCTGGCGAGACGCCATGAGATCTATCTCTGGTTTGCCCCAACGTCGAAGTATTTGGGCAAAGACCTCCGGATGAAGTTCCCACTCCCCCGGATGAAAAGTCTGGCGACTCAAGAAATCCGCCTCCCAGTTCTCCACTCCCGGGATGTGGATTGCTGACAGGTGGCAAGAGTGAGACTCTGCCCAGCGAATTATCTTTGATACTTCCATCATTGCTAGGGAGCTTCTTGTCCCTCCCTGATGGTTGATGTAAGCTACAGTCGTGATGTTGTCCGACTGAAACCTGATGAACCCCCGAGTTGTTAATTGGGGCCAAGCCAGAAGGGCATTGAGAACTGCTCTCAATTCCAGAATGTTTATTGGAAGGAGACTCTCCTCCTGATTCCATAGTCCCTGAGCCTTCAGAGAATTCCAGACATCGCCCCAACCTAGTAGGCTGGCGTCTGTTGTTACAATTGTCCAGTCTGGCCTGCTGAATGGCATCCCCCTGGACAGGTGTGGCCGATAAAGCCACCATAGAAGAGAATTTCTGGTCTCTTGATTCAGATTCAGAGTAGGGGACAAATCTGAGTAATCCCCATTCCACTGACTTAGCATGCACAATTGCAGCGGTCTGAGGTGTAGGCGTGCAAAAGGTACTATGTCCATTGCCGCTACCATTAAGCCGATCACCTCCATGCATTGAGCTACTGACGGGTGTTGAATGGAATGAAGGACACGGCATGCATTTTGAAGCTTTGTTAACCTGTCTTCTGTCAGGTAAATCTTCATTTCTACAGAATCTATAAGAGTCCCCAAGAATGGAACTCCTGTGAGAGGAAAAAGAGAACTCTTCTTTTCGTTCACTTTCCATCCATGCGACCTTAGAAATGCCAGAACTAACTCTGTATGAGACTTGGCAGTTTGAAAGCTTGAAGCTTGTATTAGAATGTCGTCTAGGTACGGAGCTACCGAAATCCCTCGCGGTCTTAGTACCGCCAGAAGGGTACCCAGAACCTTTGTGAAGATTCTTGGAGCCGTAGCCAATCCGAATGGAAGAGCTACAAACTGGTAGTGCCTGTCTAAGAAGGCAAACCTTAGATACCGGTGATGATCTTTGTGAATCGGTATGTGAAGGTAAGCATCTTTTAAATCCACTGTGGTCATGTACTGACCCTTTTGGATCATGGGTAAGATTGTCCGAATAGTTTCCATTTTGAACGATGGAACTCTTAGGAATTTGTTTAGAATCTTTAAATCTAAGATTGGCCTGAAAGTTCCCTCTTTTTTGGGAACCACAAACAGGTTTGAGTAGAACCCTTGTCCTTGTTCCGACCGCGGAACCGGATGGATCACTCCCATTAATAACAGATCTTGTACACAGCGTAGAAACGCTTCTTTCTTTATCTGGTTTGTTGACAACCTTGACAGATGAAATCTCCCTCTTGGGGGAAATAATTTGAAGTCTAGAAGGTATCCCTGAGATATGATCTCTAGCGCCCAGGGATCCTGAACATCTCTTGCCCAGGCCTGGGCGAAGAGAGAAAGTCTGCCCCCCACTAGATCCGGTCCCGGATCGGGGGCTCTCGGTTCATGCTGTCTTTGGGGCCGCAGCAGGTTTCCTGGCCTGCTTGCCCTTGTTCCAGGACTGGTTGGGTTTCCAGCCTTGCCTGTAACGAGCAACAGCTCCCTCCTGTTTTGGTGCAGTGGAGGTTGATGCTGCTCCTGTTTTGAAATTCCGAAAGGGACGAAAATTAGACTGACTAGCCTTAGCTTTGGCTTTGTCTTGAGGTAGGGCGTGGCCCTTACCTCCTGTAATGTCAGCGATAATTTCTTTCAAACCGGGCCCAAATAAAGACTGCCCCTTGAAAGGTATATTAAGTAATTTGGACTTAGAAGTAACATCAGCTGACCAGGATTTTAGCCACAGCGCCCTACGTGCCTGGATGGCGAATCCTGAGTTCTTAGCCGTAAGTTTGGTCAAATGTACTACGGCCTCCGAAATGAATGAATTAGCTAGTTTAAGGACTCTAAGCCTGTCCGTAATGTCGTCTAGCGTAGATGAACTAAGGTTCTCTTCCAGAGACTCAATCCAAAATGCTGCCGCAGCCGTAATCGGCGCGATACATGCAAGGGGTTGCAATATAAAACCTTGTTGAACAAAAATTTTCTTAAGGTAACCCTCTAATTTTTTATCCATTGGATCTGAAAAAGCACAGCTATCCTCCACCGGGATAGTGGTACGCTTAGCTAAAGTAGAAACTGCTCCCTCCACCTTAGGGACCGTTTGCCATAAGTCCCGAGTGGTGGCGTCTATTGGAAACATCTTTCTAAATATTGGAGGGGGTGAGAACGGCACACCGGGTCTATCCCACTCCTTAG
This sequence comes from Bombina bombina, assembly GCF_027579735.1. Classification (NCBI taxonomy): domain Eukaryota; kingdom Metazoa; phylum Chordata; class Amphibia; order Anura; family Bombinatoridae; genus Bombina; species Bombina bombina. The sequence continues at coordinate 281,016,407 of NC_069501.1, forward strand.
TAACAATTTCAGTTAGTCTCTTAGGTATAGGAAAAACGTCAGTACTCGCCGGTACCGCAAAGTATTTATCCAACCTACACAATTTCTCTGGTATTGCAACGGTGTTACAATCATTGAGAGCTGCTAAAACCTCCCCTAGTAATACACGGAGGTTCTCCAATTTAAATTTAAAATTTGAAATATCTGAATCCAATCTGTTTGGATCAGAACCGTCACCCACAGAATGAAGCTCTCCGTCCTCATGCTCTGCAAGCTGTGACGCAGTATCAGACATGGCCCTAGTATTGTCAGCGCACTCTGTTCTCACCCCAGAGTGATCACGCTTGCCTCTTAGTTCTGGTAATTTAGACAAAACTTCAGTCATAACAGTAGCCATATCTTGCAATGTTATCTGTAATGGCCGCCCAGATGTACTAGGCGCCATAATATCACGCACCTCCCGGGCGGGAGATGCAGGTACTGCCGCGTGAGGCGAGTTAGTCGGCATAACTCTCCCCTCGCTGTTTGGTGAAACTTGTTCAAATTGTACAGATTGACTTTTATTTAAAGTAGCATCAATACAGTTAGTACATAAATTTCTATTGGGCTCCACCTTGGCATTGGAACAAATGACACAGATATCTTCCTCTGAGTCAGACATGTTTAACACACTAGCAATAAACTTGCAACTTGGTTATAATCTTTTTTAGCAAAAAACGTACTGTGCCTCAAAGAGGTACTAAACGATTAAGTGACAGTTGAAATAATGAACTGAAAAACAGTTATAGCATCAAACTTTAAAACAACACAACCTTTAGCAAAGGTTTGTTCCCATTAGTAAAATAACAATAATTAAATTTGACATAAAAATTACAGAGCAACGTTTTTATTCACAGTCAATATAAAATTCTCACAGCTCTGCTGAGAGAATCTACCTCCCTCCAAAGAAGTTTGAAGACCCCTGAGATCTGTCAGAGATGAACCGGATCATGCAGGAAATATAAGAGTAACTGACTGGAAATTTTTGATGCGTAGCAAAGAGCGCCAAAAACGGCCCCTCCTCCTCACACACAGCAGTGAAGAGAAACGAAACTGTCACAATTAAAACCAAACAACTGCCAAGTGGAAAATAATGCCCAAATATTTATTCACTCAGTACCTCAGAAATGTAAACGATTCTGCATTCCAGCAAAAACGTTTAACATGATAAATACTTATTAAAAAGATTAGTGACTTTTAACAGAGTAGTTCCGGTGAAATACCATCCCCAGAATACTGAAGTGTATACATACATGTCATAACGGTATGGCAGGATTTTCTCATCAATTCCATTCAGAAAATAAAAACTGCTACATACCTCAATGCAGATTCATCTGCCCGCTGTCCCCTGATCTGAAGCTTTTACCTCCCTCAGATGGCCGAGAACAGCAATATGATCTTAACTACTCCGGTTAAAATCATAGTAAAAAACTCTGGTAGATTCTTCCTCAAACTCTGCCAGAGAAGTAATAACACGCTCCGGTGCTATTGTAAAATAACAAACTTTTGATTGAAGTCATAAAAACTAAGTATAATCACCATAGTCCTCTCACACATCCTATCTAGTCGTTGGGTGCAAGAGAATGACTGGGACTGACGTAGAGGGGAGGAGCTATATGCAGCTCTGCTGGGTGAATCCTCTTGCATTTCCTGTTGGGGAGGAGTTATATCCCAGAAGTAATGATGACCCGTGGACTGATCACACATAACAGAAGAAAAGTAGATTTGTTAGTGTCAATATCTGATGAAGAGAATTTCTGAAAGAGAAAAAAACATCATCAGAGAAGGATCAATCAGTATGTTGTTGGTCATTTGAAACTTCAATAATTAAAAAAGAAGTGAAAAAGACCTAAAAATCGTATTAGAAGGCACGAAGTCAGACATAGCCTTAATCAGAAAAAATATTTCTTATAAATCTTCTAAACATTTCTTGCACTTAAGAATGGAAATGTATAAAGCATAAATACCAATGGAATCTGCATGTAAAAGTATATCATAATAACTTATTACAAACCATAGCTAGAGATAAACATTTATAACATTTAAAATAAATGAACTTAGCTTTGGTAGAACTGAAACTCAGTTAAGCATTTTTCCAGAAGTGGCTTCTGACTCAGGGACAAACGGAGACATCTTGCAATATGTAATAGAAAAAACAACATATAAAACAAAATTGATCAAATTCCTTAAATGACAGTTTCAGGAATGGGGAAAAAATGCCAGTGAACAAGCTTCTAGCAACCAGAAGCAAATAATGAGACTTAAATAATGTGGAGACAATAGTGACGCCCATATTTTTTAGCGCCAAAAAAGACGCCCACATTATTTGGCGCCTAAATGCTTTTGGCGCCAAAAATGACGCCACATCCGGAACGCTGACACTTTTGGCGCAAAAAAACGTCAAAAAAATGACGCAACTTCCGGCGACACGTATGACGCCGGAAACAGAAAAAAAAATTTGCGCCAAAAAAGTCCGCACCAAGAATGACGCAATAAAATGAAGCATTTTCAGCCCCCGCGAGCCTAATAGCCCACAGGGAAAAAGTCAAATTTTAAGGTAAAAAAAAAATTAATTCATATGCATTATACCAAATATGAAACTGACTGTCTAAAATAAGGAATGTTGAACATCCTGAGTCAAGGCAAATAAATGTTTGAACACATATATTTAGAACTTAATATAAAAGTGCCCAACCATAGCTTAGAGTGTCACAGAAAATAAGACTTACTTACCCCAGGACACTCATCTACAAGTAGTAGAAAGCCAAACCAGTACTGAAACTAGAATCAGTAGAGGTAATGGTATATATAAGAGTATATCGTCGATCTGAAAAGGGAGGTAAGAGATGAATCTCTACGACCGATAACAGAGAACCTATGAAATAGACCCCGTAGAAGGAGATCATTGAATTCAAATAGGCAATACTCTCCTCACATCCATCTGACATTCACTGCACGCTGAGAGGAAAACCGGGCTCCAACCTGCTGCGGAGCGCATATCAACGTAGAATCTAGCATAAACTTACTTCACCACCTCCATAGGAGGCAAAGTTTGTAAAACTGATTTGTGGGTGTGGTGAGGGGTGTATTTATAGGCATTTTGAGGTTTGGGAAACTTTGCCCCTCCTGGTAGGAATGTATATCCCATATGTCACTAGCTCATGGAGTCTTGCTAATTACATGAAAGAAATATAATTTAGGGGGCCGCCCATCGGAGAACACGGTCGGGGGCCGTTGACTCTCCTTATACAGAACAAAATGAAATTATCGGGTAAGCATAATTTATGCTTTCCTTCTTAATATAAGGAGTCCACGGTTTCATTCCTTACTGTTGGGAAACTTATACCCAACCTCTAGAGGACACTGAATGATATCGGGAGGGAAAAAAAAAAAAAGAAAAAAAGAGGCGGACCCTAATCTGAGGGCACCACAGCCTGCAAAACATCTCTCCCGAAGGCTGCATCAAAAACATCAAACTTGTAAAATTTGGAAAAAGTGTGTAAGGAGGACCAGGTAGCCGTCTTACAAATCTAACCCATAGAGGCCTCGTTCTTAAAGGCCCAAGAGGAAGTCACTGCTCTAGTAGAATGAGTCGTAATTCTCTGAGGAGGTCTATGTCCTGCTGTCTCATAAGCTAAGCGTATAAGACACCTCAACCAAAAAGATAAGGACCACAATCTCTTGATTGATGTTGTGGTCTGACACTACTTTAGGGAGAAACCTTAACTTGGTACGCAGGACAGCCTTATCCGAATGAAACACCAGATAAGGAGGCTCACATTGCAAGGCGACCATCTCAGATACTCTGCGTGCCAAAGCAATAGCCAGTAGAAAAAGAACCTTCCAGGTTAAACTTAATGTCAATTTCATGCATAGGCTCTAAGGGAGCCTGTTGCAATACTTTAAGAACCAGATTCAGACTCAAGGGGGAGCTGAAGATCTGAACACAGGTCTGATCCTAATCAGAGCCTAAAAAAAAGACTCAACATCTGGAAGCTCAGAGAGCCTCTTTTGCAGTAAAACAGACAAGGCCGAAATCTGTCCCATCAGGGAACTGGCCGAAAGACCCTTCTCCAGTCCATCCTGGAGAAACAAGAGAATCCTGGCAGCCTTAACTTTAGGCCAGGGAAATCAACGCTCTTCACACCAGAATAAGTAGGTTCACCACACCTTATGATAGATGCAACAAATTACGAGCTTGAATGAGCATCAATAACTCTCTCCGAAAACCCTCTCTTGGCAAGGAATAATCGTTCAATCTCCACGCAGTCAGCCACAGAGAATCTAGATTTTGATGAACAAAAAGGACCTTGTTCCAGTAGATCCCTGCGACAAGGTAACTTCCATGGAGGAGATGACATCCTCACTTGATCCGCGAACCACGTCCTGACTGACGCCTGCTCCTGCTTGATGCGGGTCACTACATGAGGAACGATTTGTAATGGCAGAGAAAGGTAGATTATACAACTTCCAAGGAACTGCTAATGCATCTATTAGCTCCGGCTGAGGATCCCTGGACATTGACCCATATCTGGGTAGCTTTGTATTGAGACGAGACGCCATGAGATCTATCTCCGGCGTCCCCCACATATTGCATATCTCCGCAAACACCTTGGGATGGAGAGACCATTCCCCCGGATGAAAGGACTGTATGCTGAGAAAATCTGCTTCCCAGTTGTCCACACCCTGAATGTGGATTGCTGACAGCGAACAGCTGTGGGCCTCAGCCCACTCCAGAATCCGAGATACTTCCCTCATTGCTATGGAGCTTCTCGTTCCACCCTGATGGTTGATGAAAGCCATCAAGGTTATATTGTCTGATTGGAATCTGATAAACCCGGGACGAACCCAGAAGAGGCCAAGCTCTCAGTGCACTGTAGATTACTTGAAGCTCCAAAATGTTGATCGGGAGGGAGCGTTCCTCCTGAGACCACAGGCCCTATGCCTTCTTGGCACCCCAAACAGCTCCCCATCCTGATAGACTTGCGTCCGTAGTAACAATCTCCAAGGATGGTCTTAGAAAGAATGTCCCTCTGGACAGATGATTTGGACAGAGCCACCAAGAAAGCGATTCTCTTGACCTGCTTTCCAGTGAAATCTGTTGACAGATCCGAATGATCGCCGTTCCACTGTCTTAGCATGCATAGTTGTAATGGTCTGAGACGGAACCTAGCAAAGGGAATAATGTCCATGCTGGACACCATGAGACCAACTACCTCCATACACTTAGCCACAGATGGCCTTAAGGAGGTCTGGAGGGCAAGACATGCCGAAGCTAGCTTGCAACGTCTCTGGTTGGTTAGAAATTTCCTCATGGATATTGAGTCTATTATAGTACCCATGAATTTTACCCTGGTGCTTGGAATAAGATAACTCTTCTCTAAGTTTATCTTCCATCTATGTGATCGAAGAAGGGAGAGAAGAGATACCGAAAGGTCCTCACAGCCAGACGAAAAGATGGTGCTTGAACCGGAATGTCGTCCAAGTAGGGAGCTACTGCTATACCTTGGGTTCTTGCAACGGCCAGGAGAGCACCTAGAACCTTTGTAAAGATTCCGAAGCAGTAGCTAGACCAAACCGAAGTGCAATGAACTGGAAGTGCTGATCCAGGAACACAAAACTTAGTAACTGGAAGTGGTCCCTGTGGATTGGAACATGAAGGTAGGCATCCTTCAGATCTATGGTGGTCATGAACAGTCCTTCCTGAACTAGAGGAAGGATGGACCTTATTGTCTCCATCTTGAACGGGGGGACATTTAGAAACTTGCTTAAGCACTTTAGGTCCAGAATCGAGCGGAATGTTCCCTGCTTCTTTGGGACCACAAACAGGTTCGAGTAGTATTCCAAACCACTTTCAGCAATAGGCACCGGGACAATGACCCCAGAGGAGGACAGATCCCGCACAGAAATGGATTGGTGGTTCCACATTGGCCTCAAAACATAAAGAGCAAATGACAGCTTGCAAAGACTCTTTGTCCATCTTAACTCACAACTGGTCACAAAATTAGGCAATTTTATAAGCAATTTTAGAGTTAGACAAAAAAAGTTACTGTCTCTTTAAATAATAAAACGGTAAAAAAATTTCCTTTATTATTATACGTGTTGCATAAAAATGAAACTTTCCCTGCAGAGCACCTCTACACCTCAGCAGTACTTTGCCGAGGTGCCTACCTGCCAGAATAAAGCGACTTCCTCACTGCAACAACAGGCGCTTCACAGGAACGGAACTTTGCAGATAATATGACACACATCCATTTTAAGATGCGTAGCTGAACTAACAAGCGCTATTTCTCTATTCAGAGCGCAATAATTAGATAACAGGCTTCCTCTTCAGTACTGACAGGAAGAGGAAGCTAGAAAAGGTCGCGTAGTGCTTTCCCTAGAAACGGCCATCGTAGGCGTGCAAAGTCTGCCATCTGATATTTACGCCATATCTTATGGTAAATTTTCCTGGTGACAGGCTTTCGTGCCTGTATTAAGGTATCAATGACTGACTCTGAGAAGTCACGCTTTGATAACATCAAGCGTTCAATCTCCAGGCAGTCAGTCTCAGAGAAAACAATTGTTTACCTGATAAATTTCTTTCTCCTAAGGTGTGTCCAGTCCACGGCTTCATCCTTACTTGTGGGATATTCTCTTCCCCTACAGGAAATGGCAAAGAGAGCACACAGCAAAAGCTGTCCATATAGCCCCCCCTCTGGCTCCGCCCCCCAGTCATTCGACCGACGGTTAGGAGAAAAAGGAGAAACTATAGGGTGCCATGGTGACTGTAGTGTACAGAAATAAAAAATTTAAACCTGACTAAAAGCCAGGGCGGGCCGTGGACCAGACACACCGTAGGAGAAAGAAATTTATCAGGTAAACATAAATTGTTTTCTCCTACATTGGTGTGTCCGGTCCACGGCTTCATCCTTACTTGTGGGAACCAATACCAAAGCTTTAGGACACGGATGAAGGGAGGGAACAAGTCAGGTAACCTAAACGGAAGGCACCACAGCTTGCAAAACCTTTGTCCCAAAAACAGCCTCCGAAGAAGCATAAGTATCGAATTTGTAAAATTTGGCAAAAGTATGCAGAGAAGACCAAGTCGCTGCCTTACAGATCTGATCAACAGAAGCCTTGTTCTTGAAGGCCCATGTGGAAGCCACAGCTCTAGTAGAGTGAGCTGTAATTCATTCAGGAGGCTGCCGTCCAGCAGTCTCATAAGCCAATCGGATGATGCTTTTCAGCCAAAAGGAAAGAGAGGTAGCAGTAGCTTTCTGCCCTCTCCTCTTACCAGAATAAACGACAAACAAGGATGATGTCTGTCTGAAATCCTTTGTTGCTTCTAAATAGAATTTTAAAGCACGGACCACATCTAGGTTGTGTAACAAACGTTCCTTCTTCGAAACTGGATTCGGACACAGAGAAGGAACAACTATTTCCTGGTTAATATTCCTGTTGGAAACCACTTTTGGAAGAAAACCAGGCTTGGTACGTAAAACTACCTTATCTGTATGGAATACCAGATAGGGTGAAGTACACTGCAAAGCAGACAATTCAGAAACTCTTCTAGCAGAAGAAATAGCAACCAAAAACAGAACTTTCCAAGATAGTAACTTAATATCTATGGAATGTAAGGGTTCAAACGGAACCCCTTGAAGAACTGAAAGAACTAAGTTTAGACTCCATGGAGGAGTCATAGGTCGGTAGGCAGGCTTGATTCTGACTAATGCCTGTACAAACGCCTGTACATCTGGCACGGCTGCCAGACGTTTGTGCAACAAAACAGACAGAGCAGATATCTGTCCTTTTAGAGAACTAGCTGACAAACCTTTATCCAAACCCTCTTGGAGAAAAGAAAGTATCCTAGGAATTTTAATTTTACTCCAAGAGAATCCCTTAGATTTGCACCAACGGATATATTTTTGCCATATCTTATGGTAAATTTTCCTAGTCACAGGTTTTCTGGCTTGAACCAGAGTATCAATAACTGAATCTGAAAACCCACGCTTAGATAGAATCAAGCGTACAATTTCCAAGCAGTCAGTTGCAGAGAGACTAGATTTGGATGTTCGAATGGACCTTGTACTAGAAGATCCTGTCTCAAAGGTAGCTTCCATGGTGGAGCCGATGACATATTCACCAGGTCTGCATACCAAGTCCTGCGTGGCCATGCAGGAACTATTAGAATCACTGAGGCCTTCTCCTGTTTGATCCTGGCTACAAGCCTGGGAAGGAGAGGGAACGGTGGAAACACATAAGCTAGATAGAAACGACCAAGGCGCCACCAATGCATCCACTAGCGTCGCCTTGGGATCCCTGGATCTGGACCCGTAGCGAGGAACCTTGGAGTTCTGACGAGACGCCATCAGATCCATATCTGGAATGCCCCATAGTTGAGTTAACTGGGCAAAGACCTCCGGGTGGAGTTCCCACTCCCCCGGATGGAAAGTGACGACTCAATCCGCCTCCCAGTTGTCTACTCCTGGGATGTGAATTGCAGATAGATGGTAGGAGTGATCCTCCGCCCATTTGATAATCTTGGATACCTCTCTCATCGACCAAGGAACTCTTTGTTCCCCCCTGATGATTGATGTACGCTACAGTCGTCATGTTGTCCGACTGAAATCTTATGAATCTGGCCTTCGCTAGTTGAGGCCAAGCCAGGAGCGCATTGAATATCGCTCTCAGTTCCAAAATGTTTATCGGGAGAAGAGACTCTTCCCGAGACCATAAACCCTGAGCTTTCAGGGAGTCCCAGACCGCGCCCCAGCCTAAGAGACTGGCGTCGGTCGTGACAATGACCCACTCTGGTCTGCGGAAACTCATTCCCTGAGACAGGCGATCCTGAGTCAACCACCAGCAGAGTGAGTCTCTGGTTACCTGGTCTACTTGAATCTGGGGAGACAAGTCTGCATAATCCCCATTCCACTGTTTGAGCATGCACAGTTGCAATGGTCTTAGATGAATTTGAGCAAAAGGAACCACTAATCCTATTACCTCCATGCACTGAGCTATAGAAGGCTGAGGAATAGATTGAAGAACTTGACAAGCGTTTAGAAGCTTTAACTTTCTGACCTCTGTCAGAAAAATCTTCATTTCTACAGAATCTATTATTGTTCCCAGAAAAGGAACCCTTGTGGACGGGGACAGGGAACTCTTTTCTATGTTCACCTTCCACCCGTGAGACCTGAGAAAGGCTAAAACAATGTCTGTATGAGCCCTTGCTTTGGAAAGGGACGACGCTTGGATTAGAATGTCGTCTAGGTAAGGTGCTACAGCAATGCCCCTCGGCCTTAGAACCGCTAGAAGGGACCCTAGCACCTTTGTGAAAATTCTGGGAGCAGTGGCTAAACCGAATGGAAGAGCCACGAACTGGTAATGTTTGTCCAGAAAGGCGAACCTCAGGAACCGATGATGATCTTTGTGGATAGGAATATGCAGGTACGCATCCTTTAAGTCCACGTTAGTCATATTGACCCTCCTGGATTGTTGGTAAAATCGTCCGAATGGTTTCCATTTTGAATGATGGAACTCTGAGGAATTTGTTTAGAATTTTTAAATCCAGAATTGGTCTGAAAGTTCCCTCTTTTTTCGGAACTACAAACAGGTTTGAGTAAAAACTCAGACCTTGTTCCGCTGTTGGAACTGGGTGTATCACTCCCATCTTTAATAGGTCTCCTACGCAATGTAAGAATGCCTGTCTCTTTATCTGGTCTGAAGATAAGCGAGACATGTGGAACCTTCCCCTTGGAGGAAGTTCCTTGAACTCCAGAAGATACCCCTCAGAGACAATTTCTAGTGCCCAGGGATCCGGAACATCTCTTGCCCAAGCCTGAGCAAAGAGAGAAAGTCTGCCCCCTATTAGATCCGGTCCCGGATCGGGGGCTATCCCTTCATGCTGTTTTGGTAGCAGCAGCAGGCTTCTTGGCCTGTTTACCCTTGTTCCAGCCTTGCAATGGTTTCCATGCTGGTTTAGGCTGGGAAGCGTTACCCTCTTGTCTAAAGGCTGCAGAGTTAGGAGCCGGTCCATTCCTGAAATTGCAAAAGGAACGAAAATTAGACTTATTCTTAGCCTTGAGAGGCCTATCCTGTGGGAGGGCATGGCCCTTTCCCCCAGTGATGTCTGAAATAATCTCCTTCAATTCTGGCCCAAAAAGGGTCTTACCTTTGAAAGGAATATTAAGCAATTTTGTTTTGGACGACACATCCACCGACCAAGATTTTAGCCAAAGCGCCCTGTGCGCCACTATTGCAAAACCTGAATTTTTCGCCGCTAATTTTGCCAATTGAAAAGTGGCATCCAAAATAAAGGAATTAGCCAACTTTAGCGCGTGAATTCTGTCCATGACTTCCTCATATGGAGTCTCCTTTGGAGCGAATTTTCTAGTTCCTCGAACCAAAAAGACGCCGCCGTGGTGACAGGAATAATGCACGAAATTGGTTGAAGAAGGAAACCTTGCTGAACAAATATCTTTTAAAGCAATCCTTCCAATTTTTTATCCATAGGATCTTTGAAAGCGCAACTGTCCTCAATAGGAATAGTTGTGCGCTTGGCTAATGTTGAAACTGCCCCCTCTACCTTAGGGACCGTTTGCCATGCGTCCCTTCTGGGGTCGACAATGGGGAACATTTTCTTAAATATAGGAGGTGGAACAAAAGGGACACCTGGCTTCTCCCACTCCTTAGTCACTATGTCCGCCACCCTCTTGGGTATCGGAAAAGCATCAGCGTGCACTGGGACCTCTGAATTTGTCCATTTTGCACAACTTCTCTGGAATCACCAAAGAATCACAATCATCAAGAGTAGCTAGCACCGCCTTAAGCAGGGCACAGAGATGTTCTAGCTTAAATTTAAATGCCACGATATCAGGTTCTGCCTGCTGAGAAATTTTTCCTGAATCAAAAATTTCTCCCTCAGACAGACCCTCCCTCACTGCCAACTCAGATTGATGTGAGGGTATAACAGATAAATTATCGTCAGCGCCAACTTGCTCATCCTCTGTATTTAAAACTGAGCAATCACGCTTTCTGGGAAATGCTGGCAGTTTGGATAAAAGATTTGCTATAGAATTATCCATTACTGCTGTTAATTGCTGCATAGTAACAAGCATTGGCGCGCTAGATGCACTAGGTATCGCCTGCGCGGGCAAAACTGGTGTTGACACAGAAGGAGAGGATGATGAGCTATCCCCACTACCTTCATTTGAAGAATCATCTTGGGCAACCTTATTAAATGTGACAGTACTGTCCTTACTTTGTTTGGACGCCATGGCACAATTTGCACATACATTTAAAGGGGGAACCACCTTGGCTTCCATACACACAGAACATATGCTATCTGAAGGTACAGACATGTTAGACAGATTTAGGCAGGCTATTAATGCAATAAAAACGATTTTAAACAAAATAGTTACTGTCTCTTTAAATAATAAAAAGAGGACACTATTTCTGAATGTTCGAAAAACTATCAAGGAAATATCCGATCTTTATAAAATTTACACCCCAGTGTCTTAATGCTTTGAAAGTATTGCACACCAAATTTCAAGTCTCTAAACCCTTAAATGAGCAAACCGGAGCTAATAGTTCAATTTACCGGTTTAAACACACTACAGTCCCTGCCACAGACTTTGCTGTGGCTTTTACCTTCCTTAGGGGTTATTCACCACAGAAATAAGCCTTCCTGAGTCCGTTTCTCAGCCACAGGACCCCCTCACATGAAGCTGCATGCACTGCCTTTAGAAGTAACTGCGCAACTGAGGCGCGAAAATGAGGCCTCCTCCCTCTGCATACCAGAGTGAAGGGGCCTTTCTGACTAGATTAGGCGTCTAAACAACTGCCAAGCGTAATTCCCAAACGTTCCCAAAAGTGTTTCAAAGTTCACAAAACACTCCAAATGTCATATAAATATGATATAAACAAATCGATTTAGCCCACAATAGTGTCAACCAGCATAGAGCCCAATTTATAAGCGTTAATTCTGTTACTGAGTCTAAGAAAATGGCTTACCGATCCCATAAGGGAAAACTGACAGTCTTCTAGAATTAGTATGTCTTGTTAGAAAAGAGACTGGTCATACCTGGAGCAGATAAGTCTGCAAACTGTTCCCCCCAACTGAAGTTCTCTGGTTTCAACAGTCCTGCGTGGGAAAAGCAATGGATTTTAGTTACTGGTGCTAAAATCATACTCCTCTTTTAACAGAACTCTTCATCACTTTCTGTTGTAGAGTAAATAGTACAAACCGGCACTATTTTAAAATAACAAACTCTTGATAGAAGAAATAAAACTGCAACTAACACCACATACTCTTTACCATCCCCGTGGAGATGCTAATTGTTCAGAGCGGCAAAGAGAATGACTGAGGGGCGGAGCCAGAGGGGGGGCTATATGGACAGCTTTTGCTGTATGCTCTCTTTGCCATTTCCTGTAGGGGAAGAGAATATCCCACAAGTAAGGATGAAGCCGTGGACCGGACACACCAATGTAGGAGAAATTAGATTTGGATGATTGAAAGGACCTTGTAGTAGAAGGTCTTGTCTTAACGGCAGAGTCCAAGTTGGAAAGGATGACATGTCCACTAGATCTGCATACCAGGTCCTGAGTGCCCACGCAGGCGCTATCAAGATCACCGATGCTCTCTCCTGCTTGATCTTGGCAATCAGACGAGGGAGCAGAGGAAATGGTGGAAACACATAAGGCAGGTTGAAAGACCAGGGCGCTGCTAGAGCATCTATCAGCGCCGCCTTGGGATCCCTGGACCTGGATCCATAACAAGGAAGCTTGGCGTTCTGGCGAGACGCCATGAGATCCAGTTCTGGTTTGCCCCAACGATGAATCAATTGTGCAAACACCTCCGGATGGAGTTCCAACTCCCCCGGATGAAAAGTCTGACGACTTAGAAAATCCGCCTCCCGGTTCTCTACACCCGGGATATGGATAGCTCATAGGTGGCAAGAGTGAACCTCTGCCCATCGAATTATGTTTGAGACTTCTAACATCGCTAGGGAACTTCTTGTTCCCCCTTGATGGTTGATGTAAGCCACAGTCGTGATGTTGTCCGACTGAAATCTGATGAACCTCAGAGTTGATAACTGATGCCAAGCCTGAAGAGCATTGAAAATCGCTCTCAGTTCCAGAATATTTATTGGAAGGAATGACTCCTCCTGAGTCCACGATCCCTGAGCCTTCAGGGAGTTCCAGACTCCACCCCAACCTAGAAGTCTGGCATCTGTCGTTACAATTGTCCAATCTGGCCTGCGAAAGGTCATACCTTTGGACAGATGGACCCGAGATAGCCACCAGAGAAGAGAATCGCTGGTCTCTTGATCCAGATTTAGTAGAGGGGACAAATCTGTGTAATCCCCATTCCACTGACTGAGCATGCATAGTTGCAGCGGTCTGAGATGAAGGCGTGCAAACGGCACTATGTCCATTGCCGCTACCATTAAGCCGATGACTTCCATGCACTGAGCCACCGAAGGGCGAGGAATGGAATAAAGAACACGGCAGGAATTTAGAAGTTTTGCTAACCTGGACCCTGTCAGGTAAATTTTCATTTCTACAGAATCTATGAGAGTCCCTAGGAAGGAAACTCTTGAGAGGGGGGGGATAGAGAACTCTTTTCCTCGTTCACCTTCCACCCATGCGACCTCAGAAATGCCAACACTATGTCCGTATGAGACTTGGCAATTTGGAAGTTTGATGCCTGAATCAGGATGTCGTCTAAATAAGGGGCCACTGCTATGCCCCGCGGCCTTAGGACCGCCAGAAACGACCCCAGAGCCTTCGTAAAAATTCTTGGGGCTGTAGCTAGCACAAAGGGAAGAGCTACAAACTGGTAATGCCTGTCTAGGAAGGCAAACCTGAGAAACCGATGATTATCTTTGTGTATCGGAATGTGAAGATAAGCATCCTTTAAATCCACTGTAGTCATGTATTGACCCTCCTGGATCATAGGTAGGGTGGTATGAATAGTCTCCATCTTGAACGATGGAACTCTGAGGAATTTGTTTAAGATCTTTAGATCCAAAATTGGTCTGAAGGTTCCCTCTTTTTTGGGAACCACAAACAGATTTGAGTAAAATCCCTGTCCCTGTTCCTCCTTTGGAACTGGATGGATCACTCCCATAACTAGGTCTTGTACACAGTTTAAGAATGTCTCTCTCTTTATCTGGTTTGCAGACTATTGTGAAAGGTGAAATCTCCCTTTTGGGGGGGAAGCCTTGAAGTCCAGAAGATATCCCTGGGATATAATTTCCAACGCCCAGGGATCCTGGACATCTCTTGCCCAATCCTGGGCGAAGAGCGAAAGTCTGCCCCCTACTAGATCCGTTACCGGATTGGGGGCCATTCCTTTTTGGCCTGCTTACCTTTGTTCCAGGTCTGGTTAGGTCTCCAGACCGTCTTGGACTGAGCAAAAGTTCCCTCTTGTTTTGCATTAGAGGAAGTTGATGCCGCACTTGCCTTGAAGTTTCGAAAGGCACGAAAATTAGACTGTTTGGCCCTTGATTTGGACCTGTCCTGAGGAAGGGCATGACCTTTTCCTCCAGTGATATCAGCAATAATTTCCTTCAAACCAGGCCCGAATAGGGTCTGCCCCTTGAAGGGAATGTTAAGCAGCTTAGACTTTGAAGTAACGTCAGCTGACCATGATTTAAGCCATAGCGCCCTGCGCGCCTGAATAGCAAAACCAGAATTCTTAGCCGTTAGTTTAGTCAAATGAACAATGGCATCAGAAACAAAAGAATTGGCTAGCTTAAGTGCTCTAAGCTTGTCAAGTATGTCATCCAATGGAGTCGCTACCTATAAAGCCTCTTCCAGAGACTCACACCAGAACGCCGCAGCAGCAGTGACAGGAGCAATGCATGCCAGGGGCTGTAGGATAACACCTTGTTGAATAAACATTTTCTTAAGGTAACCCTCTAATTTTTTATCCATTGGATCTAAGAAAGCACAACTGTCCTCGACAGGGATAGTAGTACGCTTTGCTAGAGTAGAAACTGCTCCCTCCACCTTAGGAACTGTCTGCCATAAGTCCCGTGTGGTGGCGTATATTGGAAACATTTTTCTAAAAATAGGAGGGGGAGTGAACGGCAAACCTGGTCTATCCCATTCCTTAGTAATAATTTCTGTAAACCTTTTAGGTATTGGAAAAACATCAGTGCACACCGGCACTGCATAGTATTTATCCAGTCTACACAATTTCTCTGGCACTGCAATTGTATCACAGTCATTCAGAGCAGCTAAAACCTCCCTGAGTAACACGCGGAGGTGTTCAAGCTTAAATTTAAATGTAGAAATATCAGAATCAGGTTGCATCATCTTCCCTGAGTCAGAAACATCACCCACAGAAAGAAGCTCTCCTTCAGCTTCTGCATATTGTGAGGCAGTATCAGACATAGCTCTTAAAGCATCAGTATGCTCTGTATTTCGTCTAACTCCAGAGCTATCTCGCTTTCCTCTAAATTCAGGTAGTCTGGCTAATACCGCTGACAGTGTATTATCCATGACTGCCGCCATGTCTTGTAAAGTAAATGCTATGGGCGCCCTAGATGTACTTGGCGCCATTTGAGCGTGAGTCCCTTGAGCGGGAGTCAAAGGATCTGACACGAGGGGAGAGTTAGTCGGCATAACTTCCCCCTCGTCAGATTCCTCTGGTGATAAATTTTTTAAAGACAGAATATGATCTTTATTGCTTAAAGTGAAATCAGTACATTTGGTACACATTCTAAGAGGGGGTTCCACCATGGCTTTTAAACATAATGAACAAGGAGTTTCCTCTATGTCAGACATGTTTGTACAGACTAGCAATGAGACTAGCAAGCTTGGAAAACACTTTAAATCAAGTTAACAAGCAAATATAAAAAACGGTACTGTGCCTTTAAGAGAAACAAATTTTTACAGTGTGTATAATAAGCTAACAGAGCATTGCACCCACTTGCAAATGGATGATTAACCTCTTAGTTCAAAAAATGGATCAAAAAAACGATAAACTTTTTTTTTTTTTTTTTTTTTTTTTTTTAACAGTCACACCAAACTGCCACAGCCTTGCTGTGGGCCTACTTTCCCCAACAAACGATTTTGGAAAGCCTAAGAGCCCTCCAGAGATGTCCTATAGCATTCAGGGGACTCCTGGAGGAAGCTGGATGTCTCAGTCTGTAAAAGTTACTGCGCAAAAAAGCGCTAAATTAGGCCCCTCCCACTCATAGTAACAGTGGAAAGCCTCAGGAAACTGTTTCTAGGCAAATTTAAGCCAGTCATGTGGAAAAAACTAGGCCCCAATAAAGTTTTATCACCAAAGTATATATAAAAACGTTTAAACATGGCAGCAAACGTTTTATATTGTAAATATAAAAGAGTATTACCTCAGAAAGTAAGCATACCAGTCGCTATTAAATCACTGTATTCAGGCTTACCTTACATAAATTTGGTATCAGCAGCATTTTCTAGCATTTCACATCTTCTAGAAAAAATCTTAACTGCACATACCTCATAGCAGGATAACCTGCACGCCATTCCCCCGCTGAAGTTATCTCTCTCTTCAGTCATGTGTGAGAACAGCAATGGATCTTAGTTACCACCTGCTAAGATCATAGAAATCACAGGCAGATTCTTGTATTTTTCTGCCTGGAACAAAATAGTACAACTCCGGTACCATTTAAAAATAATAAACTTTTGATTGAAGCAAAATAACAGCTACATTTCACCACTTCTCTCTTACTACCTCCATGCTTGTTGAGAGTTGCAAGAGAATTACTAGGTATGGCAGTTAGGGGAGGAGCTATATAGACAGCTCTGCTGTGGGTGTCCTCTTGCAACTTCCTGTTGGGAATGAGAATATCCCACAAGTAATGGATGATCAGTGGACTGGATACACCTTACAAGAGAAAATAAATCTGATGTTACCTGGAAACTCAACCCATTTCAATAGGTTGTGGTTTCAAAGCACAAACCCAGCAATTTCATGTACACAAATATACCTGAAAATGCAATTTCTCATACATTCTATACTATTCAGCCAGTATAACTAGTCATTGGAAACATTAAAGGGAAAGTTTTTACGGTATACTGTCCCTTTAAGTATAGGTAAGCATATCACAGGCAAAAAGCTATTTCAAATGCAGAAATAAGGTTAAAGATGATATTTGTAAACTATTTCATACACAGTCAGGTCAAATGGATTGTTGGAAACAAAGTAAAGGGGAGAAAAATTTAGGGTAAACTGCCTTTTTAAGCTCTCTAGATAAATAAAAAAGCCAATAGCAAACAACTGTAGATAAAGGGGTTTGAAACCATTTTTTGTCTTTCATGATACAGATAGAGCTTACAAATTTTAATTTACTTAATCCAATTTTCTTCATTCTCTTGGTGTCCTTTGTTGAACGAGCAGCAATTGACTACTGGGTGCTAACTGAAAACACTAGGTGAACCAACGGCTAAAGGCATAAATGTGCAACCAGCAGCTAGTTCCAAGTAATGCATTACTGCTCCTGACTACCTGGGTATGCTTTTCACCAAATGTAACCAAGCGAACAAAGTAAATAGCATAATAGAAGTACATTGGAAAGTTGTTTAAAATTGTATGATGTATTTGAATCATGAAAGCAACATTTTGGCATTTCCCCCCCTAATAAGGTAGACCATTAAAAGTGTGTGTAATCTTACCTGCCACGGGAGCTGCGTCTTGCAGTGGCAGGCTGGCAGGCAGGACACAGCCATTCACCATCCGGTATGTTAAAAAGTACAGGACGTAGGCAAAATAAGTGGAAAGCCTTATTGCACTCATCACAAAGTATTAGCTTGTCATCTTCGCCTAGAAAATGTGAATGAGACAGTCAGACAGTTATCCTAAGAAACCTTTTAAACTATGAACAACACACAATTCAACTCATAAAATTTGTAGACAGACCCAATACCTTAAACGTATATATTTTTCATAGTAAATTAAGGCATCCAAATACAAATGTTAGATACTCTTGAAGCCATTAAACCCCCACAAAGCATGTTTTAGAGAAACATTTTACAGCAAGCTCTAGGAGTATTTGCGCATTTCAATGATATACAGAGTTAGAAAAGAGCTATTTGTTTGCATAAGCCTTACATGTCCACATGGGTACACAACAGATTAACAAATGTATGCATTTGGAGGGATTATTGAATAACTACTACATTTGCATACAAAGATTTTTGTAAATATTTATTTATTTATAATCTAGGGTTGGTATCCTGCCTCTCTCCACATACATTCACAATACTGGAGGATAAGTTCAATTTAGAAGTGTCCCTAAATGTAAAGGGTTACTTAATAACTTGTTATGTACCTTTCTTACGGCACACTTTGCAGCGGGAGTTCTCAGAGGACATGTCCCACTTGATGCAGGCATCCAACATCCCAAGCAGTACATGCATGCGTGAAAGAGTCTGCGCCTCACGTATGGCAGCTTTCCACTTCTCCACAGCTGATGCCACCTACATGAGAAAATTATTTGCATGAACTGTTAAATAGACTATATATATATATATATATATATATATATATATATATATATATATATATATATATATATATATATATATATATATATATATATAGATATAGATATAGATATAGATATATATATATATATAGAGAGAGAGAGAGAGAGAGAGAGAGAGAGAGAGAGAGAGTAAAATCATGTTACAATTCTGTTCTGATCAAAAAATAAAATTTCAAAAGGGAAATATAAGTGAAATGTGCCATTTGTGCTTCTGATATGCATTCTACACAAATCATCCATCCAACAGCACTTCAAACCTGGTCAACATTTTAAAATGTAAAACACTAGCTTCACCTGGAATACATAACTGACACAACCTTACTGGTGTAAATGTATCAGTCACCTCCCTAAGCGGTTATCAATCACAGAGACAAGCCTAGAGTTCTTATTTCTTAGAGTCTGCTACTAATACCACAGTCTCAAGCAACTTAAACCCATTTAATAGATGGTACACCTAGTTTCCATTCCTTTACTGTGTGTTTATATGGAGAAAGGGCACTATTTTCTACCATCTTTTAATAGAAGTACAATACTTAAACATACACAGAAAACAATAGGAAGGAGTAGGAGCTTTAGAAACATGCAAAACTGATGGTCAGCTTTTTTTTAAATCTCCAATCAAATTCCCAGTCCTTTTACAAAATATTAAAATCACACAATGAGAGAGAAAATAAGCTAAACTACATTTAAGTACAAAAAAAAAACTTTTTTGCAAGAGGTTGAAAATTACTAAACTACCTAAACCATTTTCATAAACCATTTGTAATCAGTAACTAGGTGATAAAAGGACTTAAAATGGCAGAAAATATTAAACCTGTTCTTACATACCAGCTGTATAGGCTAAACAGTATATTAAAAGTTTAATCAGTCAGAGGATACTAAATGTAGATCATATGCCATGTGGAGCAATACAGTGCTTTCTAGCAGTAAAAGTTAGACATGGGCAGAATTGTGTTTACTAAATGAAAGCAAAATAGGACCACATGCAGCAGCATTTGGTTATTTTCGGCACTGGATTTATTTGAATGATTAAAAAAATTCTGCTCATCCCTAATAAAAAAAAAAAGGATACATTGATTTTATAAAAAAGGACATGAAAATCAAAATTCATGGTTCAAACAGAGTACACAATATTAAAGGGACATAAAACCCAATTTTGTTCTCTCTTGAGTTAAGTAGAAAATACAATTTTAAACAACTTTCCAGTTTACTTCCATTATCAAATTTGCTTCATTCTCGTGGTATGCTTTGTGGAAGGAGCAGCAATGCACTACTGGTTGAACACATGGAGTGAGCCAATGACAATAGGCATATATATGCAGCCACCAATCAGCAGCTAGAACCTAGGTTATTTGCTGCTCCTGAGCTTTCCTAGATAAATCTTTCAGCAAAGGTTAACAAGAGAAGGAAGCATATTAAGTATAAGTAGTAAATTGGAAAGTTGTTTAAAATTGTATAAGAATTTCTTTGGGTTTCATGTCCCTTTAAGGGACTTTTCAATATACTTCTATAAATCAATATGTACTTTAGTCTTATGGAATGCTTTGTTGAAAGCATACCTAGGTAGTTTTAGGACCAGACATGCACTATTGGGATCCATCTGGTAACTTGTGGCTGTACACCTTTACACCAAATGTGTACATCTAGGTGCCAGTAGTGCATTACAGCTCTTGAGCTTAAAGGGACAGACAACACCAAAATAATTATTTTTAAAAAGATAGATAACTTTACTACCCATTCCCCATAAATTTTGTTTTTCTTTCCTAAGATATGGTGACTCCACAGCTTGAGTAATTACTGTTAGAAACCAATACCCAAGCTAGAGGACACGGATTAATAGGGAGGGACAAGATAGGCAGTCCTAAACAGAAGGCACCACCACTTGAAGAACCTTTCTCCCAAAAGAAGCCTCAGCCGAGGCAAAAGTATCAAATTGGGAAAACATATGTAGAGAAGACCAAGTTGTAGCCTTGCAAATTTGTTCCACAGAAGCGTCATTTTTGAAAGCCCAAGAGGAGGAAACAGCTCTTTAAGTTTCCCAGAGAAACAGACAGAGGGCAGTGGACTGGCGAAAATCCTTAGGTCGCCTGTAAGAATTTAAGAGCACGTACAACATACAAATTTTGCAACAAACGTTCATTTGAAGAAGGATTAGGACACAGAGAGGGAACAATTATTCCAAACAACCTTAGGTAGGAAACCTAACTTAGTACGAAGAACCACCTTATCGGCATGAAAAATAAGATAAGGGGAAATCACACTGCAGAGCTGAGATTTCTGAGACTCTTTGAGCAGAAGAGATAGCTCCAAGATAACAACTTAATGTCTATGGAATGCAACGGCTCAAACGGAGCCAGCTGTAAAAAACTTTAAGAACAAGGTTAAAGGGACACTGAACCCAAATTTTTTTCTTTCGTGATTCAGATAGAGCATGCAATTTTAAGCAACTATCTAATTTACTCCTATTATCAAACTGGACCAAGGCTAACTGAGGCCAGGCTAGAAGAACATTGTAGATCGATCTCAGCTCCAGAATGTTTATAGGAAGAACAGACTCTGAGTACAAACCCCCGAAGCCCTTAAGGAGCCCCAGACTGCTCCCCACCTTAGAAGGCTGGCGTCTGTTGTCCCAATCACCCAAGATGGTCTGCGAAAGCAGGTTCCCTGGGAGAGATGATCCAGAGATGAACCACCACTGAAAATAATCCGGTCTCCTGCTCCAGTAGTATTTGAGGAGACAAATCCATATAATCTCCGATCCATTGCCTGAGCATGCTTAACTGCAGAGGTCTGAGGTGGAACCGAGCAAACGGGATGAGGTCCATTGCCGCCACTATCAGCCCGATTACCTCCATGCACTGAGCCACTGAAGGCAGAGGAGTGGACTGAAGGACTAGAAAAGTATCGATAATCTTTGATTTCCTGACATCCTGTCAGAAAAATCTTCATTGATATGAAATCTATTATGTTTCCCAGAAAGTTACCCTTGTGCATGGAACTAAGGAACTCAATTCCAAATTTACCTTCCACCCGTGAAATTGCGAGAAGGATAACACCATGTCCGTGTGAAATCTTGCTTGCTGTAAGGAAAGCACTTGGACTAGGATGTCGTCCAGATAGGGCACCACTGCAATGTCCCGTAACCGAAGCACCGCCAACAGCAATCCCAGAGCCTTTGTAAAAACTCTGAGCTGTTGCAAGATCGAAAGGAAGAGCCATGAACTGGAAGCGTTTGTCCAGAAAGACAAACCTTAGAGCTTGAGACGATTCTTGTGAATGGCACATGAAAGTATACGTCCTCTAAATCCACTGTTGTAATAAATTGATCAAGGGAAGAATGGAACGAATAGCTTCATTCTTGAAGGACGGTACACTAAGAAATTTGTTTAGACTCTTAAGATCTAAAAAGTGGTCTGAAAGTTCCCTCTTTTCTTGGGAACCACAATCTGATTGGGATACAAAACCCAGACCCTGTACCTGTATTGGAACTGGAACAATCACTCCCAGGTCTGAGAGGTCTCCTACGCAGTGTAAGAACGCCTCTCCTTTTGTCTGATCTGCAGATAACCCTAAAAGCAGAAACCTGCCTCTGGGAGGAAAAAACTTTTGAACTCTAAATTGTATCCCTGGGACACTATTTTTTATTGCTCAGGGATTCTCAAACCAAAGCGTGACGAAGGCGGAAATTCTGCCCCCTACAAGAATGATCCCGGATCGGGGGCATGTCCTTCATGCTGTCTTTGATTCAACAGCAAACTTTTTCTTTTTAAATTCTTTATATGTCAAAAAAAGATTAAAATGCCATCAATCCAGGTCCCAACAAGGTCTTTCCCTTGTAAGGAATCGCCAAAAGCTTAGACATAGAGCATACATCCGTAGAACAAGGCTCTAACCATAAGGCTCTGTGAGCTGGAACAGAGAAACCTGAAACCTATGCTCCCAGAATTAAACTTGAAGGGAAGAATTGAAATAAAGGAATTCGCCAATTTGAAAGCTTTTATCCTATCCTGGATCTTGTCCAGGTGGGTTTCTGACTTTGTAGAATCAGACAACGCATCAAACCAATATGCCGTCGCACTAGTGATGGTAGCAAAGTACACAGCTCAATGCCATGGTAAACCCTGGTGTACATCCCTTTTATAATTTTTGTCCATAGGACCCTTGTAAAATCCAACTATCCTCTAAGGGTATAGTAGATCTTCTAGCTAAGCTGGAAACTACTCCTTCCACCCTAGGGAATGTCTTCACAGCCTCCTTAGCTGAGTCAGCTATAGGAAACCTCTTTCTAAATCTAGGGAATGTCTTCACAGCCTCCTTAGCTGAGTCAGCTATAGGAAACCTCTTTCTAAATCTAGGGAATGCGGTATCTTCCATTCCTTATAACTTACCGGGCGCGCTCGGATAGATTACACCAGTAATGTTGGAGTCGTCCAGGGTAGCTAAAACCTCCTAAAGTAACAAATGGAGGTGTTCAAACTAAAAATCTTATAGAAAAACAACCTCATGATCAAATAAAGATATTCATCTGAATCTGAGAATTCTCTCTCAGATAAGAAATCTCCTAAGCAGCAAATGCCATAGAAGGAGTAGGTGCAGAAAAAAAGTGACATTTTTAAGAAAAAATGAAATTTAAAAAAACGTTACTATCTCTTTAAATTTTAAAAGTAAATTTCTTATTTCTGTGTGCAGAAGCAAGCAAATTAGTATGTCAACATAGTTCATAGACATTGCCATGACATTAAAGAAGCAATGTCTTGTGCAGCAATTCCAGATGAAAAATTGCAAGGAACCACAGAGCACTGCATGTGTGATAGTAAAATTAATGTACACTTTAAGTAACCTGCTTCACATATAGTAGGGTAATTAAATAAAGACTTAAGCAGTTGCTAGAAAAAAAATTAACATATAGGCCAGAGATACCGTCTCCTTAAATGATAAAGAGAAACTCATCTTTATTATTACAAGGGCAGACATGGTTGAACACATTCTGTCTACACCTCAGCTTGACCCCGCTGAGGCGTTAGTTTCTCTTATACAAAACCTGAACTATCAGAGAGCACTGTCTGAGGCGCAAGCATTTAGACAAGAATACCTCTGACTTCCGAAAACCGGATGTGTTAGGGAGGAAATTATTTCTGAACGACATCATCCTCCCCTCCTAGCGGATAGACAGAACCGTTAGGAGGGAGAAGAGAATGCCTTGGTGCCCTTTACAAGCTCCGCCCCCTCATGGGCGATACCCAAGCCCTCTCACGGTCGCCATTATGTTTTTAGTAAATGCACCGGGAGCAACGGACTGGACTGCAAATGTACTCAATGTAAAAGATGCTATGCCGCCTTGCTACACTCACACTGTAACAGTTACATGCAATATAAATTAATAAAAAGCCAATATGAATCTCCTGGTCGCCATTGTGTATTTTAATAAATGTAGCGCGAGCCACAGGCCAAACCTCCTGCAACTGTACTCAATAAAAACAATGCTATTCTGCTGTTATTACACTCACACTGCGGTCGTCAGACTAAACACAGCCATCAGGAGAAAAGAATCCCTTGTCTCCTTTACGGACAAACTAAACAACTACATCCGATAGCTCTACTGTTTGCAGGATTTCCTTTAAGCATTTTATGAACCCATCAATAGTATTTACCACATGTCTAAGAGAACACATAACACACATGTAATCACCCAGGCGGCCTTATTAATAGATGAGACCACATGGAAATAGGATGCAGGCACTGGCATGTTTCTTAACTGCCTTAATGTCCCCTACTAAAACTAGGAGAATCTGAGACCCAGTGTAATGAAGTTAGATGAACAATTAACAAAGTGCCCAAACTTTCTCTGAGATCCTCTCCCCCAGAAAAGAAGCTAGCACTTAACTCATTTTCTGCCTGGCAGCAAGGCAGTTCCCAGGTTTAAGAGGTCCTCTCCCTCCCATGGACCTGAAAATAAACTAAATTCCTAAGTAAAATCCCTCAGGTTTTCAGGGTTAGGGCAGCAGAGTATGGGAGGCGCAGTGAGAATTATGTCCCACAAGTTCCCATTGCTTTAAATCCACCAAAGCTCTACTGTAGAGACTGATATGGACTACGGCTACACCCTAGGACAAAGCAGCACAATCTTACACTACTTTAAAAATAATAAACTCTTGATTGAAGAATCTAATATAACACCTCACTTTACCTCTTCCTATTACTAATGTAGGCAAAGAAAATGACTGGGGTGGGAGGGAAGGGAGGAGCTATTTAACAGCTCTGCTGTGGTGCTCTTTGCCTCCTCCTGCTGACCAGGAGGTGAATAACATAATTTATGTAAGAACTTACCTGATAAATTAATTTCTTTCATATTAGCAAGAGTCCATGAGCTAGTGACGTATGGGATATACATTCCTACCAGGAGGGGCAAAGTTTCCCAAACCTCAAAATGCCTATAAATACCCCCCTCACCACACCCACAAATCAGTTTAACGAATAGCCAAGAAGTGGGGTGATAAGAAAAAAGTGTGAAAGCATAAAAAATAAGGAATTGGAACAATTATGCTTTATACAAAAAATCATATGCACCACAAAAAAAGGGGTGGGCCTCATGGACTCTTGCTAATATGAAAGAAATGAATTTATCAGGTAAGTTCTTACATAAATTATGTTTTCTTTCATGTAATTAGCAAGAGTCCATGAGCTAGTGACGTATGGGATAATGAATACCCAAGATGTGGAACTTCCACGCAAGAGTCACTAGAGAGGGAGGGATAAAAAAAAAGACAGCCAATTCCGCTGAAAAATAATCCACACTCCAAAATAAAGTTTTAATCTTATAATGAAAAAAAAACTGAAATTATAAGCAGAAGAACCAAACTGAAACAGCTGCCTGAAGTACTTTTCTACCAAAAACTGCTTCAGAAGAAGAAAACACATCAAAATGGTAGAATTTAGTAAAAGTATGCAAAGAA
The DNA here is from genome assembly GCF_027579735.1 of Bombina bombina. Classification (NCBI taxonomy): domain Eukaryota; kingdom Metazoa; phylum Chordata; class Amphibia; order Anura; family Bombinatoridae; genus Bombina; species Bombina bombina. The sequence goes on from NC_069501.1 coordinate 281,041,896, forward strand.
GACCAAGTTGCTGCTTTGCAAATCTGATCAACCGAAGCTTCATTCCTAAACGCCCAGGAAGTAGAAACTGACCTAGTAGAATGAGCTGTAATCCTTTGAGGCGGAGTTTTACCCGACTCGACATAAGCATGATGAATCAAAGACTTTAACCAAGACGCCAAAGAAATGGCAGAGGCCTTCTGACCTTTCCTGGAACCGGAAAAGATAACAAATAGACTAGAAGTCTTTCGGAAATCTTTAGTAGCTTCAACATAATAATTCAAAGCTCTAACTACATCCAAAGAAAGTAACGATCTTTCCTTAGAATTCTTAGGATGAGAACACAATGAAGGAACCACAATTTCTCTACTAATGTTGTTAGAATTCGCAACTTTAGGTAAAAATTTAAATGAAGTCCGCAACACCGCCTTATCCTGATGAAAAATCAGAAAAGGATATTCACAAGAAAGAGCAGATAACTCAGAAACTCTTCTAGCAGAAGAGATGGCCAAAAGGAACAACACTTTCCAAGAAAGTAATTTAATATCCAGAGAATGCATAGGTTCAAACGGAGGAGCTTGTAAAGCCCCCAGAACCAAATTCAAACTCCAAGGAAGAGCGATTGACTTAATGACAGGTTTTATACGAACCAAAGCCTGTACAAAACAATGAATATCAGGAAGATTAGCAATCTTTCTGTGAAACAGCACAGAAAGAGCAGAAATTTGTCCTTTCAAGGAACTTGCAGACAAACCTTTATCCAGACCATCCTGAAGAAACTGTAAAATTCTAGGAATTCTAAAAGAATGCCAGGAAAAATGATGAGAAGAACACCAAGAAATGCAAGTCTTCCAGACTCGATAATATATCTTCCTAGACATAGATTTACGAGCCTGTAACATAGTATTAATTACGGAGTCAGAGAAACCTCTATGACTGAGAATCAAGCGTTCAATCGCCATACCTTCAAATTTAATAATTTGAGATCCTGATGGAAAAAAGGACCTTGTGATAGAAGGTCTGGTCTTAACGGAAGAGTCCAAGGTTGGCAAGTAGCCATCCGAACAAGATCCGCATACCAAAACCTGTGAGGCCATGCTGGAGCCACCAGCAGAACAAACGAACGCTCTTTTAGAATCTTGGAGATCACTCTTGGAAGAAGAACTAGAGGCGGAAAGATATAGGCAGGATGATACTTCCAAGGAAGTGACAATGCATCCACTGCCTCCGCCTGAGGATCCCTGGATCTGGACAGATACATGGGAAGTTTCTTGTTTAGATGAGAGGCCATCAGATCTATTTCTGGAAGTCCCCAGATTTGAACAATCTGAAGAAAAACCTCTGGGTGAAGAGACCATTCGCCCGGATGTAACGTCTGGCGACTGAGATAATCCGCTTCCCAATTGTCTATACCTGGGATGTGAACCGCAGAGATTAGACAGGAGCTGGATTCCGCCCAAACAAGTATCCGAGATACTTCTTTCATAGCCAGAGGACTGTGAGTCCCCCCTTGATGATTGACATATGCCACGGTTGTGACATTGTCCGTCTGAAAACAAATGCACGATTTTCTCTTCAGAAGAGGCCACGACTGAAGAGCTCTGAAAATCGCACGGAGTTCCAAAATGTTGATTGGTAATCTCGAACAACTTCCGGCGACAAGTATGACGCCGGAAACGACAAAGAAATTTTTTTGCGCCAAAAAAGTCCGCGCCAAGAATGACGCAATAAAATGAAGCATTTTCAGCCCCCGCGAGCCTAACAGCCCACAAGGAAAAAAGTCAATTTTATGGTAAGAAAAAATGATTTATTCATATGCATTATCCCAAATAATGAAACTGACTGTCTGAAATAAGGAATATTGATCATCCTGAATCAAGGCAAATAAATGTTTAAACACATATTTAGAACTTTATATAAAAGTGCCCAACCATAGCTTAGAGTGTCACAAAAAATAAGACTTACTTACCCCAGGACACTCATCTACATGTAGTAGAAAGCCAAACCAGTACTGAAACGAGAATCAGTAGAGGTAATGGTATATAAGAGTATATCGTCGATCTGAAAAGGGAGGTAAGAGATGAATCTCTACGACCGATAACAGAGAACCTATGAAATAGACCCCGTAGAAGGAGACCATTGAATTCAAATAGGCAATACTCTCTTCACATCCCTCTGACATTCACTGCACACAGAGGAAAACCAGGCTCCAGCCTGCTGCGAAGCGCATATCAACGTAGAATCTAGCACAAACTTACTTCACCACCTCCATGGGAGGCAAAGTTTGTAAAACTGATTTTTGGGTGTGGTGAGGGGTGTATTTATAGGCATTTTGAGGTTTGGGAAACTTTGCCCCTCCTGGTAGGAATGTATATCCCATACGTCACTAGCTCATGGACTCTTGCTAATTACATGAAAGAAATCCCATTAGTAATTAAGATGATCCGTGGACTCATCGTGTCTTAAAAAAAGAAATATATATACATACGGGCACACAGTCCAGACCTGAATATAATAGAGGCAATATGGGATCACCTGGACAGAGAAAGAAATAAAAGACATCCTAGAACCCAAAGAAGAACTGTGGGAAGTGCTGACAGAAGTCTGGTATAATATACCAGAAGATTACTTCAGGACAGTCTCCCCAAAAGAGTTTAAGATGTGCTTAGTGCCAAGGGTCACACTAAATACGGACTTTTGCCTGAAGAAGCCATCTTCTGAAAAACAAATTATGCTTACCCGATAATTTTCTTTTCTTCAGATGGAAAGAATCCACAGCTGCATTTAATCCAGGAGTAGGCAAAGACACCCCAGCCAAAGGCTTAAATACTCCTCCCACTTCCCTCATCCCTCAGTCATTATGCAGAGGGAACAAGGAACAGTAGAAGAAACATCAGGGTGAAAAGGTGCCAGAAGAACAAAAACAATAGACGCCCCACAGAAAAAATACGGGCGGGGAGCTGTGGACTCTTCATCTGAAGAAAATTAAAAAGGTAAGCATAATTTAAGTTTTTCTTCATAAATGGAAAGAGTCCACAGCTGCATTCATTAATTTCGGGAAAACAATACCCAAGCTATAGAGGACACTGAATGCAAAAACGGGAGGGTACAAGAGGCGGCCCATTCTGAGGGCACCAGGCCTGAAAACCCTACCAAAAAAATTCTGCTTCGTCCGAAGCTGAGAACAACTTTGAAAAAATGGAAAAGGCCCAAGGATACTGGCCCGCAGATGGTCCACAGTTTTGCTAGAGACCGCAAGAACTAGACTCGACTGAGTCAACAGCCTCCAAGAGACACTGTCCCCAGCAGTTGGTCTCCAAACCACACACCCCTTACTAAAGAAAGGGAACAAAAACTACCGTATTCTTTTACAAAGAAGAAAGGCACGGAGAAAACATGATTATTCTTGTAAAGCGCGGCTAATCCCCCTTAAGGGACTCAAGGCGCTGCTCATTTTATCAACCTCGAAAGGAAGAAAGGCTGAGTAGACCTCGCCAGGGATCTAACTTGCAACCCTCGGTTTGCTACAGTGGAGAGTAGCCACACTGCATTAGTATGCTGAACTAGCTTCCAGCTAGCATAAGGAACTCAAGAAAAAAGTCCTAAATAAGTACACAGAGCAAAAACCCGAGAAACCGAGTAAGGCTAACAGAGACCCAACCAGTGACATAGAAACAAAGGGAAGCAACGCCCAGACCCCAGAAATACAGAAACCACGGGATAAGGCCGGGAGTCTAAAACAGAGGGACGATCTTCCTCTAACACATTACAACTGCACTCTAGAAAGCAACTCGCAAAAGTCGCCAAGTCGCAAAAAAGGTATCTCGGAATACCAAAATATTCAGAACGAAACCTTGTGCAGCAAGCTCAGATAGGTTTGACAAACACCTGAAGCAAAAACACTGCAGTCAACTAAAAATTACTCTGAAACTTAAATACTTGTAGGGCAAGTAGAAAGCAGCTGAAGATAGGATCCTTCAGATTGCTAAGTATCCACTAACCAGCGGATACGTTGCAGGCTAAGAGCCGCCAGTCCTTCCCACAAATCTTAAAATGTGGAGAAACCTCAAAAAGGCTTACTGTACCTCGATTGCTCAGAGGACGAAATAGCAGAGCAACAGATCTCAGATCCTGCTCCAACACCAGACCAAGCGACAGACATGTCTGATAGGGGGGAAAGAAAGACCAAAACCACAAGCCCCCAGGGAATGGAAGAGAAAAGGCGGGACTCACCCACCCCAACAGAGCTCAGGTGCCAACCCAATCCGCTCCTCCAAAATAAGGCACTCCCAAGGAGAACCCCCTAGGACCTGGAACAGAGATAAGTGCAAAACATCCGTAGGAAGACCTGTCAACTCTTTCAGACAGCCTCTACGTAGAGAGATCAATTTCCAATAGGTGGAACAGAGCCCACAGAGCAGCAGATGTTGCCCCTTACAGAAATAAGCCACCTGATCCAACCTCCTACACACACAGGGCAGGACTAAGACCCTCCAGAGAGAGGAAACCCCAACTCAAAGGGAAGATAAACTACCCCCTCCAAAGGGAAGGGCACAGATAACAGTGTACATGTCCACAAGACATGAAGCCATAGTACGATCAAAACACAGACCGAATAAAAAAAATTAAAAAAATTAAAAAAATCATCCAGACACCACTGTTCACCCAACAGAGAAAAAAACTCCCCATAGAGGAGCACACACTGTCCGAAGGACAAGTCAGGCCTTAAAAGTTTATAAACCAGTACCCGAAGGTGGATGAGAACTCTGGCCTATCTGCTTGCAAGCCTAATGAGCTAGCCCCTATATCGCAACATATGGTACCTGAAAAAAAACAAAACATAATTTATGCTTACCTGATAAATTTATTTCTCTTGTAGTGTAGTCAGTCCACGGGTCATCCATTACTTATGGAATATATCTCTTCCTAACAGGAAGCTGCAAGAGGATCACCCAGCAGAGCTGCAATATAGCTCCTCCCCTCACATGTCATATTCAGTCATTCGACCAAAGCAGACGAGAAAGGAGAAACCATAGGGTGCAGTGGTGACTGGAGTTTAATTAAAATTTAGGTCTGCCTTAAAGACAGGGCGGGCCGTGGACTGACTACACTACAAGAGAAATAAATTTATCAGGTAAGCATAAATTATGTTTTCTCTTGTTAAGTGTAGTCAGTCCACGGGTCATCCATTACTTATGGAATACCAATACCAAAGCTAAAGTACACGGATGAAGGGAGGGACAAGGCAGGAACATTAAACAGAAGGAACCACTGCCTGAAGTACCTTTCTCCCAAAAATAGCCTCCGAAGAAGCAAAAGTGTCAAATTTGTAAAATTTTGAAAAGGTGTGAAGCGAAGACCAAGTCGCAGCCTTGCAAATCTGTTCAACAGAGGCCTCATTTTTAAAGGCCCAGGTGGAAGCCACAGCTCTAGTAGAATGAGCTGTAATCCTTTCAGGAGGCTGCTGTCCAGCAGTCTCATAGGCTAAACCTATTATGCTACGAAGCCAAAAAGAGAGAGAGGTAGCCGAAGCCTTTTGACCTCTTCTCTGTCCAGAGTAAACGACAAACAGGGAAGAAGTTTGACGAAAATCTTTAGTTGCCTGCAAATAGAACTTCAGGGCACAGACTACGTCCAAATTATGCAAAAGTCGTTCCTTCTTTGAAGAAGGGTTAGGACATAGTGATGGAACAACAATCTCATGATTGATATTCCTGTTAGTAACTACCTTAGGTAAGAACCCAGGTTTAGTACGCAGAACTACAATGTAAGGCAGATAACTCAGAGACTCTTCGAGCCAAGGAAATAGCCATCAAAAACAAAACCTTCCAGGATAACAGCTTGATATCAATGGAATGAAGGGGTTCAAATGGAACGCCTTGAAGAACATTAAGAACTAAGTTTAAGCTCCACGGCGGAGCAACAGTCTTAAACACAGGCTTAATCCTAGTTAAAGCCTGACAAAAAACAGAATTTATGTTTACCTGATAAATTACTTTCTCCAACGGTGTGTCCGGTCCACGGCGTCATCCTTACTTGTGGGATATTCTCTTCCCCAACAGGAAATGGCAAAGAGCCCAGCAAAGCTGGTCACATGATCCCTCCTAGGCTCCGCCTTCCCCAGTCATTCGACCGACGTAAAGGAGGAATATTTGCATAGGAGAAATCATATGATACCGTGGTGACTGTAGTTAAAGAAAATAAATCATCAGACCTGATTAAAAAACCAGGGCGGGCCGTGGACCGGACACACCGTTGGAGAAAGTAAATTATAAGGTAAACATAAATTCTGTTTTATACAACATAGGTGTGTCCGGTCCACGGCGTCATCCTTACTTGTGGGAACCAATACCAAAGCTTTAGGACACGGATGATGGGAGGGAGCAAATCAGGTCACCTAGATGGAAGGCACCACGGTTTGCAAAACCTTTCTCCCAAAAATAGCCTCAGAAGAAGCAAAAGTATCAAATTTGTAAAATTTGGTAAAAGTGTGCAGTGAAGACCAAGTCGCTGCCTTACATATCTGATCAACAGAAGCCTCGTTCTTAAAGGCCCATGTGGAAGCCACGGCCCTAGTGGAATGAGCTGTGATTCTTTCAGGAGGCTGCCGTCCGGCAGTCTCATAAGCCAATCTGATGATGCTTTTAAGCCAAAAAGATAGAGAGGTAGAAGTTGCTTTTTGACCTCTCCTTTTACCAGAATAAACAACAAACAAGGAAGATGTTTGTCTGAAATCCTTTGTAGCATCTAAATAGAATTTTAGAGCACGGACAACGTCCAAATTGTGTAACAAACGTTCCTTCTATGAAACTGGATTCGGACACAAAGAAGGTACAACTATCTCCTGGTTAAAATTTTTGTTGGAAACAACCTTCGGAAGAAAACCAGGCTCAGTACGTAAAACCACCTTATCTGCATGGACCAGATAGGGCGGAGAACACTGCAGAGCAGATAACTCAGAAACTCTTCTAGCGGAAGAATTTGCAACCTAAAACAAAACTTTCCAAGATAATAACTTAATATCTACGGAATGTAAGGGTTCAAACGGAACCCCTTGAAGAACTGAAAGAACTAGATTAAGACTCCAGGGAAGAGTCAAAGGTCTGTAAACAGGCTTGATTCTAACCAGAGCCTGAACAAACGCTTAAACGTCTGGCACAGCTGCCAGCCTTTTGTGAAGTAAAACAGATAAAGCAGAGATCTGTCCCTTCAGAGAACTCGCAGAAAATCCTTTCTACAAACCTTCTTGTAGAAAGGAAAGAATCTTAGGAATTTTTATCTTGTTCCATGGGAATCCTTTAGATTCACACCAACAGATATATTTTTTCCATATATTATGGTAAATTTTTCTAGTTACAGGCTTTCTAGCCTAAATAAGAGTATCTATTACAGAATCTGAAAACCCACGCTTTGATAAAATCAAGCGTTCAAACTCCAAGCAGTCAGTTGGAGGAAAACCAGATTCGGATGTTCGAATGGACCCTGAATAAGAAGGTCCGGTCTCAAAGGTAGCTTCCATGGTGGAGCCGATGACACATTCACCAGGTCTGCATACCAAGTCCTGCGTGGCCAAACAGGAACTATCAAGGTCACCGAAGCCCTCTCCAGATTGATCCTGGCTACCAGCCTGGGAATGAGAGGAAACGGTGGGAATACATAAGCTAGGTTGAAGATCCAAGGTGCTACTATTGTATCCAATAGAGTCGCCTTGGGATCCCTGGATTTGGACCCGTAACAAGGGACCATGAAGTTCTGACGAGAGGCCATCAGAACCATGTCTGGAATGCCCCATAATTGAGTTATTTGAGCAAAGATTTCCAGATGGAGTTCCCACTCCCCCGGATGCTCCTCCATCGCCAGGGAACTCCTTGTTACCCCCTGATGGTTGATATATGTAACAGTCGTCATGATGTCTGATTGAAACCTTATGAATTTGGCCTTTGCTAGTCGAGGCCAAGCCTTGAGAGTATTGAATATCGCTCTCAGTTCCATTATGTTTATTGGGAGAAGAGAGTCTTCCCGAAACCATAGACCCTGAGTTTTCAGGGGTTCCCAGACCGCGCCCCAGCCCACCAGACTGGCGTCGGTCGTGACAATGACCTATTCTGGTCTGCGGAAGCTCATTCCCTGTGACAGGTTGTCCAGGGTCAGCCACCAATGGAGTGAATCTCTGGTTATTTGATCTACTTGTATCGTCGGAGACAAGTCTGTATAATCCCCATTCCACTGTCTGAGCATGCACAGGTGCAATGGTCTTAGATGAATTCGTGCAAAAGGAACTATGTCCATTGCCGCAACCATCAAACCTATTACTTCCATGGACTGCGCTATGGAAGGAAGAAGAACAGAATGAAGTACCTGACAAGAGCTTAGAAGTTTTGATTTTCTGGCCTCTGTCAGAAAAACCTTCATTTCTAAGGAAACTATTATTGTTCCCAAGAAGGGAACTCTTGTTGACCGGGAAAGAGAACTTTTTTCTATGTTCACTTTCCACCTGTGAGATCTGAGAAAGGCTAGGACAATGTCCGTATGAGCCCTTGCTTTTGACAGAGACGACACTTGAATCAGGATGTTGTCCAAGTAAGGTACTACTGCAATGCCCCTTGGTCTTAGCACCGCTAGAAGGGACCCTAGTACCCTTGTGAAAATCCTTGGAGCAGTGGCTAATCCGAATGGAAGTGCCACAGGTAATGCTTGTCCAGAAAGGCGAACCTTAGGAACCGAAAATGTTCCTTGTGGATAGGAATACGTAGGTACGCATCCTTTAAGTCCACCGTGGTCATGAATTGACCTTCCTGGATGGTAGGAAGGATCGTTCGAATGGTTTCCATGTTGAATTATGAAACCCTTAGAAACTTGCTTAGAATCTTGAGATCTAAAATAGGTCTGAATGTTCCCTCTTTTTTGGGAATTATGAACAGGTTGGAGTAAAAACCCATCCCTTGTTCTCCTAATGGAACAGGATGAATCACTCCCATGCTTAACAGGTCTTCTACACAGTGTAAGAATGCCTGTTCGAAGATAATTGAGACCCGTGGAACCTTCCCCTTGGGGGTAGTTCCCTGAATTCCAGGAGATAACCTTGAGAAACTATTTCTAGCGCCCAAGGATCCTGAACATCTCTTGCCCCAGCCTGAGCAAAGAGAGAAAGTCTGCCCCCCACCAGATCCTTCCCAGATCGGGGGCCAACACTTCATGCTGTTTTGGTAGCAGTGGCAGGTGACTTGGCCTGCTTACCCTTGTTCCAGCCTTGCATCGGCCTCCAGGCTGGCTTGGTTTGAGAAGTATTACCCTCTTGCTTAGAGGGTGTAGAATTTGAGGCTGGTCCGTTTCTGCGAAAGGGACGAAAATCTGGCTTCTTTTTAGCCTTAAAAGACCTATCCAGAGGAAGGGCGTGGCCCTTTCCCCCAGTGATGTCTGAAATAATCTCTTTCAAGTCAGGGCCAAACAGTGTTTTACCCTTGAAAGGGATGTTAAGCAAAAGCGCTCTGCGCGCCACGATAGCAAACCCTGAATTATTCGCCGCTAATCTAGCTAATTGCAAAGCGGCATCTAAAATAAAAAAGAGTTAGCCAATTTAAGAGCTTGAACTCTGTCCAAAACCTCCTCGTACGAAGATTCATTATTGAGCGACTTTTCTAGTTCTTCGAACCAGAAACACGCAGCTGTAGTGACAGGAACAATGCATGAAATTGGTTGTAGAAGGTAACCTTGCTGAACAAACATCTTTTTAAGCAAACCCTCTAACCTTTAATCCATAGGATCTTGAAAGCACAACTATCTTCTATAGGAATAGAAGTGCGTTTGTTTAGAGTAGAAACCGCCCCCTCGACCTTGGGGACTGTATGCTATAAGTCCTTTCTGGGGTCGACTATAGAAACTAATTTCTTAAATATAGGGGGAGGACAAAAGGTATGCCGGGCCTTTCCCACTCCTTATTTACTATGTCCGCCACCCGCTTGGGTATAGGAAAAACATCGGGGGGCACCGGAACCTCTAGGAACTTGTCCATCTTACCTAATTTCTCTGGAATGACCAAATTGTCACAATCATCCAGAGTAGATAATACCTCCTTAAGTAGTGCGTGGAGATGTTGAAATTTAAATTTAAAAGTTACAATATCAGGTTCTGCTTGTTGAGAAATTTTCCCTGAATCTGAAATTTCTCCCTCAGACAAAACCTCCCTCCTGGCCCCTTCAGATAGGTGTGAGGGTATGTCAGAACAGATATCATCAGCGTCCTCTTGCTCTTCAGTGTTTAAAACAGAGCAATCACGCTTTCTCTGATAAGTAGGCATTTTGGAAAAAATGCATGCAATAGAATTATCCATTACAGCCATTAATTGTTGTATGGTAATAAGTATTGGCGCACTAGATGTACTAGGGGCCTCTTGTGTGGGCAAAACTGGTGTAGACACAGAAGGGGATGATGCAGTACCATGCTTACTCCCCTCATTAGAGGAATCATCTTGGGCAATATCATATCTATGGCATTATTATCCCTACTTTGTTTGGACATTATGACACAAATATATCACATATATTTAAATGGGGAGACACATTGGCTTTCATACACATAGAACATCGTTATCTGATGGTTCAGACATGTTAAACAGGCTTAAACTTGTGAACAAAGCACAAAAAACGTTTTACAATAAAACCGTTACTGTCCCTTTAAATTTCAAACTGAACACACTTTATTACTGAATATGTGAAAAAGTATGAAGGAATTGTTCAAATTTCACCAAAATTTCACCACAGTAACTTAAAGCCTTAAAAGTATTGCACACCAAATTTGAAAGCTTTAACCCTTAAAATAACGGAACCGGAGCCGTTTTTACATTTAACCCCTATACAGTCCCAGGTATCTGCTTTGCTGAGACCCAACCAAGCCCAGAGGGGAATACGATACCAAATGATGCCTTCTATAAGCTTTTTCAGTGGTTCTTAGCTCCTCACACATGCATCTGCATGCCATGCTTTCCAAAAACAACTGCGCATTAGAGGCGCGAAAATGAGGCTCTGTCTATGACTAGAAAAGGCCCCCAGTGAAAAAGGTGTCCAATACAGTGCCTGCCGTTTTTATTAAAACAATCCCCAAGATTTAACAACTATTAAAAGTAATAATCTGCCAAATATACTTAGTAAAGTAATCGTTTTAGCCCAGAAAAATGCCTACCAGTTTTTTAAGCCCTAATGAAGCCCTTTATTCTTTTACTTAAACTAAGAAAATGGCTTACCGGTTCCCATAGGGAAAATGACAGCTTCCAGCATTACCGAGTCTTGTTAGAAATGTGTCATACCTCAAGCAGCAAAAGTCTGCTCACTGTTTCCCCCAACTGAAGTTAATTCCTCTCAACAGTCCTGTGTGGAAACAGCCATCGATTTTAGTAACGGTTGCTAAAATCATTTTCCTCTTACAAACAGAAATCTTCATCTCTTTCCTGTTTCAGAGTAAATAGTACATACCAGCACTATTTTAAAATAACAAACTCTTGATTGAAGAATAAAAACTACATTTAAACACCAAAAACCTCTAAGCCATCTCCGTGGAGATGTTGCCTGTACAACGGAAAAGAGAATGACTGGGGAAGGCGGAGCCTAGGAGGGATCATGTGACCAGCTTTGCTGGGCTCTTTGCCATTTCCTGTTGGGGAAGAGAATATCCCACAAGTAAGGATGACGCCGTGGACCGGACACACCTATGTTGGAGAAAGCCTGAACGTCTGGAACTTCAGCCAGACGTTTGTGTAGGAGAATAGACAGAGCAGAAATCTGTCCCTTTAAACGAACTAGCAGATAAGCCCTTTTCTAAACCCTCTTGTAGAAAGGACAATATCCTAGGAATCCTAACCTTACTCCATGAGTAACTCTTGGATTCGCACCAATATAAATATTTACGCCATATCTTATGGTAAATTTTTCTGGTAACAGGCTTCCTAGCCTGTATTAAGGTATCAATAACCGACTCCGAGAAGCCACGCTTTGATAGAATCAAGCGTTCAATCTCCATGCAGTCAGCCTCAGAGAAATTAGATTTGGATGTTTGAAAGGACCCTGAATTAGAAGGTCCTGTCTCAGAGGCAGAGACCACGGTGGACAGGACGACATGTCCACTAGGTCTGCATACCAGGTCCTGCGTGGCCACGCAGGCGCTATCAGAATCACAGAAGCTCTCTCCTGTTTGATCTTGGCAATCAAACGAGGAAGCATCGGGAATGGTGGAAACACATAAGCCATGTTGAAGACCCAAGGGGCTGTCAGAGCATCTATCAGCACCGCTCCCGGGTCCCTGGACCTGGATCCGTAACAAGGAAGCTTGGCGTTCTGGCGAGACGCCATGAGATCTAGATCTGGTTTGCCCCAACGAAGAATCAGTTGAGCAAAGACCTCCGGATGAAGTTCCCACTCCCCCGGATGAAAAGTCTGGCGACTTAGAAAATCCGCCTCCCAGTTCTCTACGCCTGGGATGTAAATCGCTGACAGGTGGCAAGAGTGAGACTCTGCCCAGCGAATTATCTTTGAGACTTCCAACATCGCTAGGAAACTTCTGGTTCCCCCTTGATGGTTGATGTAAGCCACAGTCGTGATGTTGTCCGACTGAAATCTGATGAACCTCAGAGTTGCTAACTGAGGCCAAGCTAGGAGAGCATTGAATATTGCTCTTAATTCCAGAATATTTATTGGGAGGAGTTTCTCCTCCTGAGTCCATAATCCCTGAGCTTTCAGGGAGTTCCAGACTGCGCCCCAGCCTAGAAGGCTGGCGTCTGTTACAATCGTCCAATCTGGCCTGCGAAAGGTCATCCCCTTGGACAGATGTGGCCGAGAGAGCCACCATAGAAGAGAATCTCTGGTCTCTTGATCCAGACTTAGTAGGGGGGACAAATCTGAGTAATCCCCGTTCCACTGACTTAGCATGCACAATTGCAGCGGTCTGAGATGCAGGCGCACAAATGGTACTATGTCCATTGCCGCTACCATTAAGCCGATTACTTCCATGCACTGAGCTACTGACGGGTGTGGAATGGAATGAAGTACACGGCAAGCATTTAGAAGTTTTGATAACCTGGCCTCTGTCAGGTAAATTTTCATCTCTACAGAATCTATAAGAGTCCCTAGAAAGGGAACTCTTGTAAGTGGTAATAGAGAACTCTTTTCCACGTTCACCTTCCACCCATGCGACCTCAGAAATGCCAGAACTATCTCTGTATGAGACTTGGCAGTTTGAAAACTTGACGCTTGTATCAGAATGTCGTCTAGGTACGGAGTCACCGCTATGCCTCGCGGTCTTAGTACCGCCAGAAGTGAGCCCAGAACTTTTGTAAAGATTCTTGGAGCCGTAGTTAATCCGAAGGGAAGAGCTACAAACTGGTAATGCCTGTCTAGGAAAGCAAATCTTAGGTACCGATAATGATCCTTGTGAATCGGTATGTGAAGGTAGGCATCCTTTAAATCCACTGTGGTCATGTACTGACCCTCTTGGATCATGGGAAGGATGTTTCGAATAGTTTCCATTTTGAATGATGGAACTCTTAGAAATTTGTTTAGGATTTTTAAGTCCAAGATTGGTCTGAAGGTTCCCTCTTTATTGGGAACCACAAATAGATTTGAATAGAATCCCTGCCCGTGTTCCGTCCGCGGAACTGGGTGGATCACCCCCATTAGTAAAAGGTCTTGTACACAGCGTAGAAACGCCTCTTTCTTTATTTGGTTTGTTGATAACCTTGAAAGATGAAATCTCCCTTGTGGAGGAGAAGTTTTGAAGTCCAGGAGATATCCCTGATATATGATCTCCAACGCCCAGGGATCCTGGACATCTCTTGCCCAAGCCTGGGCGAAGAGAGAAAGTCTGCCCCCCCACTAGATCCGTTTCCGGATAGGGGGCCCTCTCTTCATGCTGTCTTGGAGGCAGCAGCAGGTTTCTTGGCCTGCTTGCCCTTGTTCCAGGACTGGTTAACTTTCCAGCCCTGCCTGTAACGAGCAACAGCTCCTTCCTGTTTTGGAGCGGAGGAAGTTGATGCTGCTCCAGCCTTGAAGTTACGAAAGGCACGAAAATTAGACTGTTTGGCCTTTGATTTGGCCCTGTCCTGAGGTAGAGCATGGCCCTTACCTCCCGTGATGTCAGCTATAATTTCTTTCAAGCCGGGCCCGAATAAGGTCTGCCCTTTGAAAGGAATATTAAGCAATTTAGATTTAGAAGTCACGTCAGCTGACCAGGATTTAAGCCATAGCGCTCTGCGCGCTTGGATGGCGAATCCGGAGTTCTTAGCCGTAAGTTTGGTTAAATGTACGACGGCATCAGAAACAAATGCGTTAGCTAGCTTAAGTGCTTTAAGCTTGTTCATAATTTCATCCAATGGAGCTGTGCAAATGGCCTCTTCCAGAGACTCAAACCAGAATGCCGCCGCAGCAGTGACAGGCGCAATGCATGCAAGGGGCTGTAAGATAAAACCTTGTTGAACAAACATTTTCTTAAGGTAACCCTCTTATTTCTTATCCATTGGATCTGAAAAGGCACAACTATCCTCCACCGGGATAGTGGTACACTTAGCTAAAGTAGAAACTGCTCCCTCCACCTTAGGGACCGTCTGCCATAAGTCTCGTGTGGTGGCGTCTATAGGAAACATTTTCCTAAATATGGGAGGAGGGGAAAAGGGCACACCAGGTCTATCCCACTCCTTGCTAATAATCTCTGTAAGCCTTTTAGGTATAGGAAACACGTCAGTACACACCGGTACCGCATAGTATCTATCCAACCTACATAATTTTTCTGGAATTGCAACCGTGTTACAATCATTCAGAGCCGCTAATACCTCCCCTAGCAATATGCGGAGGTTCTCAAGCTTAAATTTAAAATTAGAAATCTCTGAATCCAGTCTCCCTGGATCAGATCCGTCACCCACAGAATGAAGCTCTCCGTCTTCACGTTCTGCAAACTGTGACGCAGTATCTGACATGGCTCTCACCTCATCCGCGCGCTCTGTCCTTAACCCAGAGCTATCGCGCTTGCCTCTTAATTCTGGCAATTTAGATAATACTTCTGTCATAACAGTAGCCATGTCTTGCAAAGTGATTTGTAAGGGCCTCCCTGATGTACTTGGCGCCACAAAATCACGCACCTCCTGAGCGGGAGGCGAAGGTACTGACACGTGAGGAGAGTTAGTCGGCATAACTTCCCCCTCGTTGTCTGGTGATAATTTCTTTACATGTAAAGATTGACTTTTATTTAAAGTAGCATCAATGCAATTAGTACATAAATTTCTATTGGGCTCCACATTGTCCTTTAAACATAGTGAACAAAGAGATTCATCTGTGTCAGACATGTTTAAACAGACTAGCAATGAGACTAGCAAGCTTGGAAATACTTTTCTAAATAAATTTACAAGCAATATAAAAAACGCTACTGTGCCTTTAAGAAGCACAAAAAGCTGTCACAGTTGAAATAACAATGAACCAAAATAGTTATAGCAACCAATTTTTCACAGTAAATGTATTAAGGATTGCACCCACCAGCAAATGGATGATTAACCCCTTAATACCCAAAAACGGATTAACAATTTAATAATTAACGTTTTTCTCACAGTCAAAACACACTGTCACAGGTCTGCTGTGACTGATTACCTCCCTCAAAATGAATTTTGAAGACCCCTGAGCTCTCTAGAGACGATCTGGATCATAGAGGATGAAGTAGACAGATTGTGACTGAATTTTTAATACGCAAAAAAGCGCTAAAATAGGCCCCTCCCACTCATATTACAACAGTAGGGAAGCTCAGAAAACTTTCTATGCAGAAAACAAAGATGGCCATGTGGTAATAAATAAGTTTTATCACCAAGTACCTCACAAAAAACGATTAACATGCCAGTAAACGTTTTAAACATACATTTGAAAAGTTATGAATTGTTATTAATAAGCCTGCTACCAGTCGCTTTTACTGCAGTTAAGGCTCATACATTATTTCAGTATTAACAGTATTTTCAGAGTCAATTCCATTCCTTAGAAAAATACATTCAGTGTACACACACTCATCAGCCTAATACCAGTCGCTATCACTGCATTTAAGGCTGAACTTACTTTACATTGGTATCAGCAGTATTTTCTCAGTCAATTCCATTCCTCAGAAAAATAATTACTGCACATACCTCATTTGCAGGGGGGGCCTGTGTGCTATTCCCCTTTTCTGAAGTTACCTCACTCCTCAGATGAGAACAGCCAGTGGATCTTAGTTACGTCTGCTAAGATCATAGAAAACGCAGGCAGATTCTTCTTCTAATGCTGCCTGAGAATAAACAGCACATTCCGGTGCCATTTAAAATAACAAACTTTTGATTGTAGAAATAAACTACGTTAAAAAACACCACAGACCTCTCACAGCGACCTATCTAGTTAGGCTGCAAGAGAATGACTGAATATGACATGTGAGGGGTGGAGCTATATAGCAGCTCTGCTGGGTGATCCTCTTGCAGCTTCCTGTTAGGAAGAGATATATTCCATAAGTAATGGATGACCCGTGGACTGACTACACTTAACAAGAGAAACTGGGTCGTCCCGAAACAGTCCACCAGATCATAAGTCTCCAGACATCGAAGGAGGATCCAAGACAAGAACTCCGGACCCGGGACCCAGAATCGTCCTAGAACGAACGACACCCTCAGGGAACATAAGACCTCAAAGGGGATGAAAACCAGGAAACCTGGAGAAGAGGTATAGGACTCACTCGTAATTCCCAGCCCAAGGGGGAGAGAACACCCTTAGCTGGAGGTCAACACCCTCCAGCAAGGCACTAGGCCGCGAAAAAGTCAAACAATTTCTCTAGAGCCCAAAGGCCCCAAGGGCAGCATTAAGGGAAAAGAGAACGAGAACTGTCTCATCCAAAAGAGAGTAGAAAGAAAGGTTAGTCTCCATAATCCTTTAAGATTAAACGTTTCAGAGGACCACACCCAAGGGAGAAGAATGCAAAGCATCCCGAACACAGGCAGAAAAACATCCCCTAAGCAAAAGCTTGGCAAAAGAGACAACACCTCCTCTAGCCCCTGATATGAAGAAGACTAACTCGGGAAAGAAGACAAAGCCTCACTGCCTTCAATTCCCAATTAAGCGGCCAAAGCGACCAGAAAAACCAGAAAAAGTCCAGAATGTCTCGACCCAAAGGAAGAGAACCTCTAAAAAGGAAGTCCTAAAAGGACACTTCCAAAGAGACCATGAAAGGCAAAATCGTAAGAACGGCGGTATGAAGGACCTAAATCCTCCAACCCACAACGGGAAGGAACACTCTAGCTGCCAATAAATTCCGAAACGACTGAGCATGTCGCCGAGGAGCTCAACAGAGTGCCGGCCCACTAGATTGAAAGGCGAATGCTGCCTTGGGATCCCTGGATCTGGATCCGTAAAGGGGAAGTTTGGAGTTCTGACGGGACGCCATCAAATCCAATTCTGGAGTGCCCCATAGCTGGGTCAGCTGAGCAAAAACCTCTGTGTGGAGTTCCCACTCCCCTGGATGGAAAGTCTGACGACTTAGAAAATCCGCCTCCCAGTTGTCTACCCCTGGGATGTGAATTGCAGATAGATGGCAGGAGTGATCCTCCGCCCATTTGATGATCTTGGATACTTCCTTCATCGCTAGGGAACTCTTTGTTCCTCCCTGATGATTGATGTACGCTACAGTCGTGATGTTGTCCGACTGAAATCTGATGAATTTGAGTCCCAGACCGCACCCCAGCCTAACAGACTGGCATCGGTCGTGACAATGATCCACTCCGGTCTGCGGAAACTCATTCCCTGAGCCAGGTGATCCCGAGACAACAACCAGAGAAGAGAGTCTCTGGTTTTCTGGTCCATTTGTATTTGAGGAGACAAATCTGCATAATCCCCATTCCACTGTTTGAGCATGCACAGGTGCAGTGGTCTGAGATGAATTCGGGCAAAAGGGACTACGTCCATTGCCGCAACCATTAAACCAATTGCCTCCATGCACTGAGCCACAGAAGGCCAAGGAATGGAATGAAGAACTCGGCAAGAATTCAACAGTTTTGACTTCCTGACCTCTGTCAGAAAGATTTTCATTTCTACCGAGTCTATTAGTGTTCCCAGGAAGGGAACCCTTGTGAGCGGGGACAGAGAACTCTTTTCTACGTTCACCTTCCACCCGTGAGACCATAGAAAGGCCAGAACAATGTCCATATGAGCCTTGGCTCTGTGAAAAGACGACGCCTGTATTAAGATGTCGTCTAGGTAAGGTGCTACTGCAATGCCTCGCGGTCTTAGTACCGCTAGAAGGGACCCTAGCACCTTTGTGAAAATTCTAGGAGCGGTGGCCAACCCGAAAGGAAGGGCCACGAACTGGAAATGTTTATCCAGAAAGGTGAACCTTAGGAACTGATGGTGATCTTTGTGGATAGGGATATGTAGGTACGCATCCTTCAGATCCACGGTAGTCATATTGACCTTCCTGGATCATCGGAAAGATTGTCCGAATGGTTTCCATATTGAAAGACGGAACTGAGGAATTTGTTTAGAATTTTTAGATCCAGGATTGGCCTGAAAGTTCCTTCCTTTTTGGGAACTACGAACAGGTTTGAGTAAAAGCCCAGTCCTTGTTCTGCAATTGGAACTGGGTGTATCACTCCCATTTTTAGTAGATCTTCTACACAGCGCAAGAACGCCTGTTTCTTTGTTTGGTCTGAAGACAAACGAGAAATGTGGAACCTTTCCCTTGGGGGAGAATCCTTGAATTCTAGAAGTTACCCCTGAGCAACTATTTCTAATGCCCAGGGATCTGGAACATCACTTGCCCAAGCCTGAGCAAAGAGAGAAAGTCTGCCCCCTACTAGATCCGGTCCCGGATCGGGGGCTACCCCTTCATGCTGTCTTGGTAGCAGGAGCAGGCTTCTTGGCATGCTTACCCTTATTCCAGCCCTGCAAGGGTTTCCAGGTTGCTTTGGGCTGTGAAGCGTTATCTTGCTTTGAGGCAGTAGAGGTTGCAGCAGGTCCACTCCTAAAGTTGCGAAAGGAGCGAAAATTAGCCTTGTTTTTGGCCTTAAACGGCCTATCTTGTGGAAGGGCATGGCCCTTTCCCCCAGTGATATCCAAAATAAATTCTTTCAGCTCTGGGCCAAATAGGGTTTTCCCCTTGAAAGGAATATTTAACAGTTTCGTTTTGGACGACACATCCGCCGACCACGATTTGAGCCAAAGCGCTCTTCGCGCCATGATGGCAAAACCTGAGTTTTTCGCCGCTAACTTAGCTAATTGTAAAGCGGCATCAGTGATAAAAGAATTAGCCAGCTTTAGAGCATGAATTCTATCCATGACCTCGTTGTATGAAGTCTCCCTCTGGAGCGACTCCTCCAGAGCCTCAAACCAAAATGCTGCTGCAGTGGTTACCGGAATAATGCAGGCAATTGGTTGAAGAAGAAAACCTTGCTGAACAAATATTTTCTTCAGCAATCCTTCCAATTTTTTATCCATAGGATCTTTGAAAGCACAACTGTCCTCTATTGGTATAGTTGTATGCTTATAGCAAGTGTTGAAACAGCTCCCTCTACCTTAGGGACCGTCTGCCAAGCGTCCCGCCTGGGGTCGTTTGAGGAACATTTTCTTAAAGATAGGGGGGGAACAAAGGGTACACCTGGTCTCTCCCACTCCCTAGTCACAATATCCGCCACCCTCTTTGGGATCGGAAATGCCTCAGTGTATACAGGGACCTCTAAAAACCTGTCCATTTTACAGAATTTTTCTGGGACCACTATGGGGTCACAATCATCCAGCGTAGCTAAAACCTCCTTAAGCAAGACGCGGAGGTGTTCCAGCTTAAATTTAAACGCTAAGGAATCTGACTCTGCCCGCTGAGAAACTTTTCCTGTGTCAGAAATTTCTCCCTCAGACAGACCGTCCCTCACTGCTACTTCTGAGTGTTGTGAGGGTACTACAGATAAATCATCCAAAGCTTCTGATTGCTCATCCTCTGTATTTAAAACTGAGCTATCGTGCTTTTTTTGAAAAACTGGCAGTTTGGATAAAAATGCTGCAAGGGGATTATCCATTACTGCTGCTAATTGTTGTCAAGTAATAGGGGCCAATGCGCTAGAGGTACTAGGCATCGCTTGCGCGGGCGTAACTGGTGTTGACACATGGGGAGAGGAAGGAGGACTATCCTCATTACCTTCCGTTAAAGAATCATCTTGGGCTACATTTTTAAGTGTCACTGCATGGTCTTTAAAATGCTTAGATGTTTTAGCACAGAACAAGGTCTATCTGAAGACTCAGACATGTTTGACAGACTTAGACAGCACTACAATACAGTAAGTCACTTTTTGAAAAAACGTTACTGTGCCTTTAAATAATAAAAAGCACACACTTTTTTTACCAAATCACCAAAAAACATCCGATCTTTATGAAATTTTTACCACATGATCCCAATGCTTTGAAATGATTGCAAACAAATTTTCAAATCAATTAACCCCTTATTTCCCAAACCGGAGCAAATTTAAGTAAACTACCGGTTTAACACACTACAGCACGGTGCCACAGTCTTTGCTGTGGCCCTACCTTTCTTTTGGGTTATTTGTAGAAGAAAATAAGCCTCCCTGAAGTCCTCCTGTACTCTCAGGACTCTACACGTGAAGCTGCATGAAGCTGCCTTGCCAAACAACTGCGCAACTGAGGGGCGAAAATGAGGCCCCCTCCCTCTTCATTCCGGAGTTATGGGGCCTTCCTGAGTCAGATTAGGTGTCTTACAATATGCCAGGCGTAATAAAAACCCCAAAAGTGTTCCCAACGTCTAAAACACTTGAATAAATGTAAGATTACACTAATAAAGTAATCGATTTAGCCCATCACAGTGTCTACCAGTATATAAGCCCTTCACAGAAGCCATCCTTCTATACTGCGTCTCAGAAAATGGCTTACCTTCCCACATGGGGATTTCTATCAGTCTTCTAGCATTACCAGGTCTTGTTAGAAAAAATGACTGAGCATACCTTAAGCAGTTAAGCCTGCAAACTGTTCCCCCCAACTGAAGTTCTCCGGTACTCAGCAGTCCTGCGTGGGAACAGCAATGGATTTTAGTTACAACATGCTAAAATCTTTTTCCTCTCAGCAGAAATCTTCATCACTTTCTGCCTCAGAGTAAATAGTACAAACCAGCGCTATTTTAAAATAAACTCTTGATTGAAGAAATAAAAAACTACAAATCTAACACCACATACTCTTTACTCTCCCGTGGAGATGCTACTTGTTAGAGCGGCAAAGAGAATGACTGGGGGGGCGGAGCCTGAGGGGAGCTATATGGACAGCTTTGCTGTGTGCTCTCTTTGCCACTTCCTGTAGGGATTGAGAATATCCCACAAGTAAGGATGAATCCGTGGACTGGATACACCATGTAAGAGAAAATAATAACCCGTATTTAGACTATTGCATGTCACACAATTGCCACATCTGTAACAACCAGGCTTACCCTTAGATAGCCAACCCTGTTGCTTATAGCAATGTACCGGATCATTTAGTACTAGTAAATCGCGTACAAGCTCTCATATACACCATTCGCGGTGTAGGAGCATCCAAGAATGGAAGACTAGTATCCTTAGCCAGCATCAGCCAATTTTTTTTTAATGGTAGTGTTCATCAACTCTGAACCAGGAGTGTAGGTGGTAAGAAAAAATTCAACCAATTCGATGTATTAGTTGTGGGTTTCCTAGAAATGACTGTATCCTGTGTCCACTCACTTGCTTTCAGACGTTGTTCAATGAGAAACAACGGATAACCCCTCTCGAGGAATCTTTGGGACATTTCATCCAGCTGTAGTATTTTACGAGAGTTGTCCGTATTGTTGCGGACCACCTGCAGGATCTGCAAGGAACTGAAACCATCTTTCTGAAATTTAGGGTGAAAGCTACTGTAATGGAGTATAGAGTTCCTATCAGTGTCTTTCTTAAATAGGGTAGTGTAAAGTTCACACCAACCCCCAGCCACAACCTTAAAAATCTCTAGGTCAAGAAAGTGTATGCATTCAATGTGGTGTTCCATTTTGAACTTAACGGTAGAATCAAGCATATTGAGGTCATTAACCCATTCAAGAATTGTTTCAGGAGTACTACCCCAAATCAAAAATACGTTGTCTATGTACCGACGGTAAAATTTCAGGGGATTTTGTTTAGAAAAAATATTATACTTCTCATACATAGACATGTAAATGTTAGCATGAGATGGGGCCATATTCAACCTCATCGCCGTTCCCATGATTTGAAGGTAGTAGCTCTCTTAAAACTGAAAAAGTTAATTTCCAGACAGAATTCTACTAGATGGAATTCAATAGGAGGACCAGCATAGTGTATGTTATCTATAAGAGATTGTCTGATCATTTCTAACCCATGTGCGTGGGGAATGACCATATATAAACTAACCACGTCCATGGTCACCAAAATGTCAGTGGGGTTAATGTCCTCAATATTTCTCAATAGATGAATCAGCTCAAAGGAATCAGATGTGCTTGTGTATTTTGAACCACAGGTTGCAAGTAAAAGTCAAACTCAGCTAGGGGTTGTAGGAGTGACCCCCTTGCAGACACAATAGGTATACCCGGAGGGTTTTCCCACTGATTTATGGACTTTAGGCAGTAAGTACAAGATCGGGCATACAGGGTGGTCAACAGTCAGGTAGCCCAATACGTCATCATCAACAACCCCAGCTTGAAAAGCCAGGTTAAGGAATTTGTCAATTTTTTTCTTGTATAATCTGGTATGATTAGTATGTAATTTTCGGTAGGTAGTAATGTCATAATTGTCGCACAGCCTCATTTTTATATTGTGAGTAATCTAATACTACTGTGGCCCCTCCCTTGTCCGCTGGCCTAATTACTATGTCTCTGTCAGTAGACAGGGTCTTGATCGCCAATCTCTCAGCATTGCTGAGATTATCTCTATACATGGGTAGAGTTTTATGTAGCTCAGAGATAGTAGAGGTACAAATATGATGAAAAGTTTTTATGGATCAGTGTGTATTAGGGGGTTCGAAAGAGTTCGATCAAGATCCTGTCTACTGACAGAGACATAGTAATTAGGCCAGCGGACAAGGGAGGGGCCACAGTAGTATTAGATTACTCACAATATAAAAACATAATTTATGTAAGAATGTACCTGATAAATTCCTTTCATATTGGCAAGAGTCCATGAGCTAGTGACGTATGGGATATACATTCCTACCAGGAGGGGCAAAGTTTCCCAAACTTCAAAATGCCTATAAATACACCCCCCACCACACCCACAATTCAGTTTAACGAATAGCCCAGAAGTGGGGTGATAAGAAAGGAGCAAAGGCATCAACAAGGAATTGGAATAATTGTGCTTTATACAAAAACAATCATAATCACCATAAAAAGGGTGCGTCTCATGGACTCTTGCCAATATGAAAGAAATTAATTTATCAGGAAAATTCTTACATAAATTAGGTTTTCTTTCATGTAATTGGCAAGAGTCCATGAGCTAGTGACGTATGGGATAGCAAATACCCAAGATGTGGAACTACACGCAAGAGTCACTAGAGAGGGAGGGATAAAAATGAAGACAGCCAATTCCACTGAAAAATTAATCCACAACCCAAATCAAAAGTTTTACAGGCCCATTTATCAAGCTCCGTATGGAGCTTGAAGGGCCGTGTTTCTGGCGAGTCTTCAGACTCGCCAGAAACACAAGTTATGAAGCAGCGGTCTAAAGACCGCTGCTTCATAACCCTGTCCGCCTGCTCTGAGCAGGCGGACAGGAACCGCCGGAAATCAACCCGATCGAATACGATCGGGTTGATTGACAGCTCCCTGCTGGCGGCCGATTGGCCGCGAGTCAGCAGGGGGCGGCGTTGCACCAGCAGCTCTTGTGAGCTGCTGGTGCAATGTTAAATGTGGAGAGCGTATTGCTCTCCGCATTTAGCGAGGTCTTGCGGACCTGATCCGCAGTGTCGGATCAGGTCCGCAAGCCCTTTGATAAATGGGCCCCTTAATCTTAATAATGAAAAAAACTGAAATTATAAGCAGAAGAATCAAACTGAAACAGCTACCTGAAGTACTTTTCTACAAAAAACTGCTTCTGAAGAAGAAAAAACATCAAAATGGTAGAATTTAGTAAAAGTATGCAAAGAAGACCAAGTTGCTGCTTTGCAAATCTGATCAACAGAAGCTTCATTCTTAAAAGCCCAGGAAGTAGAAACTGACCTAGTAGAATGAGCCGTAATCCTCTGAGGCGGGGTTTTACCCGACTCCAAATAAGCATGATGAATCAAAAAGCTTTAACCAAGAAGCCAAGTAAATAGCAGAGGCCTTCTGACCTTTCCTAGAACCAGAGAAGATAACAAATAGACTAAGTCTTCCTGAAATCTTTAGTAGCTTCCACATAATATTTCAAAGCTCTTACCACATCCAAAGAATGTAAAGAACTCTCCAGAGAATTATTAGGACACAAAGAAGGGACAACAATTTCTCTACTAATGTTGTTGGAGTTCACAACTTTAGGTAAAAAATTAAACAAAGTCCTCAAAACCATTAAAGGAGACTCCCAAGAAAGAGCAGATAATTCAGAAACTCTTCTAGCAGAAGAGATGGCCAAAAGGAACAATACTTTCCAAGAAAGTAATTTAATGTCCAGAGAATGCATAGGCTCAAACTGAGGAGCCTGTAAAGCCTTCAAAACCAAATTAAGACTTCAAGGAGGAGAGATTGATTTAATGGCAAGCTTGATACGAACCAAAGCCTGTACAAAACAATGAATATCAGGAATATTAGCATTTTTTCTGTGGAACAGAAAGAGCAGAGATTTGTCCTTTCAAGGAACTTGCAGACAAACCCTTATCTAAACCATCCTGAAGAAACTGTAAAATTCTAGGAATTCTAAAAGAATGCCAAGAGAATTTATGAGAATAGCACCATGAAATGTAAGTCTTCCAGACTCGATAATAAATATTTCTAGACACAGATTTACGAGCCCAACATAGTATTAATCACTGAGTCAGAGAAACCTCTATGACTAAGCGTTCAATCTCCATACCTTCAAATGTAATGATTTGAGATCCTGATGGAAAAACGGGCCTTGAGATAGGTCTGGACTTAACGGAAGTGGCCAAGGTTGGCAACTGGACATCCAAATAAGATCTGCATACCAAAACCTGTGTGGCTATGCTGGAGCCACCAGCAGTACAAACTAACGCTCCATTATGATTTTGGAAATCACTAGAGGCGGAAAAGATATAAGCAGGTTGATAATTCCAAGGAAGTGTCAACGCATCCACTGCTGCCGCCTGAGGATCCCTGGACCGATACCTGGAAAGTTTCCTGTTTAGATGAGAAGCCATCAGATCTATTTCTGGAAGCCCCCACATCTGAACAATCTGAAAAAACATCTGGGTGAAGAGACCACTCTCCTGGATGTAAAGTCTGGAGACTGAGATAATCCGCTTCCCAATTGTCTATACCTGGGATATGGACCGCAGAGATTAGACACGAGCTGGATTAAGACCAAGCAAGTATCCGAGATACTTCTTTCATAGCCTGAGGACTGTGAGTCCCACCCTGATTGACATACGCCACGGTTGTGACATGTCTGTCTGAAAACAAAAACGGTTCTCTCTTCAGAAGAGGCCAAAACTGAAGAGCTCTGAGAATCGCACGGAATTCCAAAATATTGATTGGTAATCTCGCCTCTTGAGATTTCCAAACCCCCTGCGCTGTCAGAGATCCCCAGACAGCTCCCCAACCTGAAAGACTCGCATCTGTTGTGATCACAGTCCAGGTTGGACGAACAAAAGAGGCCCCTTGAACTAAACGATGGTGATCTAACCACCAAGTCAGAGATTGTCGAACATTGAGATTTAAGATTAATTGTGATATCTTTGTATAATCCCTGCCCCATTGGTTCAGCATACAAAGCACATAGCTACTGAAGGGAATGATTGAAACTGAAAGGAATGATTGAAACTGAAGGTTCCGACAAACTGAAACCAATTTCAGACGTCTTGACTGTTAGAGACAAAGTCATGGATACTGAATCTATTTGGAATCCTAAAAAGGTTACCCTTGTCTGAGGAATCAAATAACTTTTTGGTAAATTGATCCTCCAATCATGTCTTTGAAGAAACAACACTAGTTGATTTGTGTGAGATAATGCAGAATGTAAAGACTGAGCAAGTACCAAGATATTTTTCAAATAAGGAAACACTGCAATATCCTGCTCTCTGATTACAGAGAGTAGGGCACCGAGAACCTTTGGAAAGATCCTTGGAGCTGTTGCTAGGCCAAAAGGAAGAGCAACAAATTGGTAATGCTTGTCTAGAAAAGAGAATCTCAGGAACTGATAGTGATCTGGATGAATCAGAATATGAAGATATGCATCCTGTAAGTCTATTGTGGACATATAATGCCCTTGCTGAACAAAAGGCAGAATAGTCCTTATAGTCATCATTTTGAATGTTGGTATTCTTACATAACTATTCAAAAATTTTAGATCCAGAACTGGTCTGAAAGAATTCTCCTTCTTTGGAACAATGAACAGATTTGAATAAAACCCCAGACCCCGTTCCTGAAAAGGAACTGGCACAATTACCCCAGACAATTCTAGGACTTAAATACACTTCAGGAAAGCCTGAGCTCTTTCTGGGTTCACTGGAATGCATGAGAGAAAGAAACTTATCACAGACGGCCTTACTTTGAAACCTATTCTTTAACCCTGAGAGAATGTTCTGAATCCAATGATTTTGGACTGAATTGATCCAAACATCCTTGAAAAATCTTATTTTGCCCCCTACCAGCTGGGCTGGAATGAGGGCCGCACCTTCATGCAGACTTGGGGGCTGATTTAGATCTTTTAAATGGCTTGAATTTATTCCAGACTGAAAAAGGCTTCCAATTGGCAACAGTTCCCTTAGGGGAAGGATCAGGTTTCTGTTCCTTATTTTTCCGAAAGGAACGAAAACGGTTAGCAGCCTTAAATTTACCCTTAGATTTTTTATCCTGAGGCAAAAAAGCTCCCTACCCCCAGTGACAGTTGAAAAATCGAATCCAACTGAGAACCAAATAACTTATTACCTTGGAAAGAGAGAAAGATAGCAACATTTATTTAGAAGTCATATCAGCATTCCAAGATTTAAGCCATAAAGCTCTTCTAGCTAAAATAGCTAAAGACATACATCTAACATCAATTCTAAGGATATCAAAAATAGCATCAAAAATGAAATTATTAGCATGTTGAATTAACTTAACAATGCTATACACATTATGATCTGGTACTTGTTGCGCTAAGGTTTCCAACCAAAAAGTTGAAGCCGCTGCAACATCAGCTAAAGAAATAGAAGGCCTAAGAAGATGACCTGAATATAAATAAGCCTTCCTTAGATAAGATTCAAGTTTCCTATCGAAAGGATCTTTAAAAGAAGTACTATCTGCCATAGGAATAGTAGTACGCTTTGCAAGAGTAGAGATGGCCCCATCAACTTTGGGGATCTTTTCCCAAAAGTCCAATCAATCAGACGACAAAGGATACAAATTTCTTAAACCTTGAAGGAGTAAAAGTACCACCCAGTCTATTCCATTCCCTAGAAATCACATCTGAAATAGCATCAGGAACTGGAAAAACCTCAGGAATAACTACATGAAGTTTAAAAACCGAATTTAAACGTTTATTAGTTTTAATATTAAATGGACTAGTCTCCTCCATATCTAATGCAATCAACCCCTCCTATAATAAGGAACGAATATACTCCATTTTAAACAAATATGAAGATTTGTCAGTGTCAATATCTGAGGCAGAATCTTCTGAACCAGATAGATCCTCATCAGAGATCGACAAATCAGAATGTTGTCGGTCATTTAAAAATTCATCAATTTTAGGAGAAGTTTTAAAAGACCTTTTACGTTTATTAGAAGGCGGTATGACAGACAAAGCCTTCTGAATGTAATTAGAAACAAATTCTCTCACATTAACAGGAATATCCTGAGCATTAGATGTTGAAGGACCAGCAACAGGTAATGGACTACTACTGAAGGAAATATTGTCTGCATGTAAAAGTTTGTCATGAAAACTATCACAAATTACAGCCGGAGGAACAGTTACCACAAGTTTACAAGAAATGCACTTAGCTTTGGTAGATACGGCATCAGGCAGCAGGATTCCAGTAGTAGATTCTGAAACAGGGTCAGTTTGAGACATCTTGCAATATGTAAGAGAAAAAAAAAAATATAAAGCAAAATTATCAATTTCCTTATATGACAGTTTCAGGAATGGGTAAAAAATGCAAAACAAAATAAGCCTCTGGAAACCAGAAGCAAAAAGAAATTAAGTCTTAAATAATGTCAAAAAGTTTGGAGCCAAGTATGACGCCCAACTGACAAAATATTTTTTGGCGCCAAGAACGTCTGCAACAAACACAAGCGTCATAGATGATGCAACTACGTGAAAAAACTCAGCGCCAACTAAGACGGAAATGACGAAATTACGTCAACAATTGTAATTCTCGCGCCAAGAACGACGTAATAAATTATAGTATTTTACGCTCCTGCGAGCCTAACAACCCACAATTTTGAAAAGAGTCAATTTGAAAACTTCAGGTAAGAATTTCTTTTTTTATTCATTTCCCAAATATAAAACTGACAGTCTGCAAAAAGGAAATATACCGATAAACCTGAATCATGGCAAATATAAGTACAATCATATATTTAGAACTTTAAATATAAAGTGCCAAACCATAGCTGAGAGTGTCTTAAATAAAGGAAACATACTTACCAAAAGACACTCATCTACATAAAGTAGATAGCCAAACCAGTACTTAAACGAGAATCAGCAGAGGTAATGGTATATAAGAGTATATTGTCGATCTGAAAAGGGAGATAGGAGATGAATCTCTACAACCGATAACAGAGAACCTATGAAATAGCTCCCTGATAGTATGACCATTGCATTCAATAGGTGATACTCCCTTCACATCCCTCTGTCATTCACTGCACTTAGAGGAACCGGGCTTCAAAAAAGCTGAGAAGTGCATATCAACGTAGAAAACTAGCACAAACTTACTTCACCACCTCCATAGGAGGCAAAGTTTGTAAAACTGAATTGTGGGTGTGGTGGGGGGTGTATTTATAGGCATTTTGAGGTTTGGGAAACTTTGCCCCTCCTGGTAGGATTGTATATCCCATACGTCACTAGCTCATGGACTCTTGCCAATTGCATGAAAGAAAATGAGCCTGAGACACAATTATATGACATTACTACCTACCAAAAATTACATACTAATCCCACCAGATTATACAAGAAACAAATTCCTTAACCTGGCTTTTCAAGCTGGGGTTGTTGATGACGTATTGGGCTACCTGACTGTTGACCACCCTGTATGCCCGATCTTGTACTTACTGCCTAAAGTCCATAAATGAGTGGAAAACCTTCCGGGTAGACCTATTGTGTCTGCAAGGGGGTCACTCCTACAACCCCTAGCTGAGTTTGTTGACTTTTACTTGCAACCTGTGGTTCAAAATACACAAGCACATCTCAAAGATTCCTTTGAGCTGATTAATCTATTGAGAAATATTGAGGACATTAACCCCACTGACATTTTGGTGACCATGGACGTGGTTAGTTTATATACGGTCATTCCCCACGCACATGGGTTAGAAATGATCAGACAATCTCTTATAGATAACACACTATGCTGGTCCTCCTATTGAATTCCTACTCCATCTAGTAGAATTCTGTCTGGAAATTAACTTTTTCAGTTTGAAGAGAGCTACTACCTTCAAATCATGGGAACAGCGATGGGGTCAAATATGGCCCCATCTTATGCTAACATTTACATGTCTATGTATGAGAAGTATAACATTTTTTCTAAACAAAATCCCCTGAAATTTTACCGTCGGTACATAGACAACGTATTTTTGATTTGGGGTAGTACTCCTGAAACTCTTCTTGAATGGGTTAATGACCTCAATATGCTTGATTCTACCCTTAAGTTCAAAATGGAACACCACATTGAATGCATACAGTTTCTTGTCCTAGAGATTTTTAAGGTTGCGGCTGGGGGCGGGTGTAAACTTCATACTACCCTATTTAAGAAAGACACTGATAGGAACTCTACACTCCATTACAGTAGCTTTAACCCTACATTTCAGAAAGATGGGGTCAGTTCCTCGCAGCTCCTGCAGGTGGTCCGCAACAATACGGATGACTCTCGTAAAAAGGAAATTTATGCTTACCTGATAAATTGATTTCTTCTACGATACAAAGAGTCCACGGATTCATCCTTATTTGTGGGGTATTATCCTTCTGCTAACAGGAAGTGCAAAGAGCACCACAGCAGAGCTGTCTATATAGCTCCTCCCTTGACTCCACCCCCAGTTATTCGACCGAAGGTATAGGAAGAAAGGTGCAGAGGTGACAAGTTTGAAAACAAAAATATAATCAGTCTAAAATGACAGGGAGGGCCGTGGACTCGTCGTATCGTAGAAGAAATCAATTTATCAGGTAAGCATAAATTTCCTTTTCTTCTACTAGATACGACGAGTCCACTAATTCATCCTTACTTGTGGGATACAATACCAAAGCAACAGGACACAGATGAACGGGAGGGACAAGACAGATACCTAAACGGAAGGCACCACTGCTTGAAGAACTTTAGACCCAAAAATAGCCTCAGAAGAAGCAAAAGTATCAAATTTGGAAAATTTGGGAAAAGTGTGAAGGGACGACCAAGTCGCAGCCTTACAAATCTGTTCCACAAATGCATCGTTTTTAAAAGCCCATGTGGAAGCCAAAGCCCTAGAAGAATGAGACGTAATTTTGTCAGGAGGCTGCTGTCCAGCAGTCTCGTATGCCAAACGGATGATGCTTTTCAACCAAAAAGAAAGAGGTAGCCGTAGCTTTTTGACCCCTACGCTTTCCTGAATAAACAACAAAGAGAAGATGTTTGACGGAAATCCTTGATCGCTTGTAAGTAAAACTTTAAGGCACGAAACACGTCCAAGTTATGTAACAGACGCTCCTCCTTAGAAGGATTAGGACATAGAGAAGGAACAACAATTTCCTGATTAATATTCTTATTTGAAACAACCTTAGGAAGGAATCCAGGTTTAGTACGCAAAACCACCTTATAAGAATGGAATATAAGATAAGGCGAGTCGCATTGTAGCGCAGAAAGCTCAGAACTCTTCGAGCAGAAGAGATGGCAACTTAAAACAAAACTTTCCCAGAAAAAAGTTTAATATCTATGGAATGCATGGGTTCAAACGGAACCCCTTGAACATTTATGACTAAATTTAAACTACATGGCAGTGCAAAAGGTTTAAACACAGGCTTGATTCTGACTAAAGCCTGACAAAAAGGCTGAACGTCAGGGACATCCGCCAGACACTTGTGTAGTAAAATTGACTAAGCAGAAATTTGTCCCTTTAAGGAACTAGCCGATAATCCCTTCTCCAATGCTTCTTGGAGAAAAGACAGAATCCTAGGAATCCTAACCCTACTCCATGAGTAGCCCTTGGATTCGCACCAAGAAAGATATTTACGCCATATCTTATGGTAAATTTTCCTAGTGACAGGCTTCCGAGCCTGAATCAAGGTATCAATGACCGACTCAGAATCCCCGCTTAGATAAAATCAAGTTTTCAATCTCCAGGCAGTCAGCTGCAGAGAATTTAGATGTTGGAACAGACCTTGAATGAGAAGGTCCTGTCTCAGTGGCAGTGATGACATTTCCACTAGATCTGCATACCAAGTCCTGCGTGGCCACGCAGGCGCTATCAAGATTACCAAAGCCCTCTCCTGTTTGATTCTGGCAATCAGACGAGGCAGGAGAGGAAAAGGAGGAAACACATAAGCCAGGTTGAACGACCAAGGTACTGCTAGAGCATCTATCAGTACTGCTTGGGGATCCTTTGATCTGGACCCGTAACAAGGAAGTTTGGCATTCTGACGAGATGCCATCAAATCCAATTACGGTGTGCCCCATTGACGAATCAATGCAGCAAGCACCTCCGGATGGAGCTCCCACTCCCCCGGATGAAAAGTCTGACGACTTAGAAAATCCACTTCCCAGTTCTCTACTCCTGGGATATAGATTGCTGATAGATGGCACGAGTGAGTCTTTGCCCATCAAATTATCTTGGAAACTTCCATCATTGCTAGAGAACTCTTTGATCCCCCTTGATGATTGATATATGCTACAGTCGTGATATTGTCCGACTGAAATCTTATGAATTTGGCCGAGGCCAGCTGAGGCCACGCGTGAAGAGCGTTGAATATTGCCCTCAGTTCCAGAATATTGATTGGAAGTAGGGACGACTCCTGAGTCCAAAGACCCTGAGCCTTCAGGGAATTCCAGACTGCACCCCAGCCCAAGAGGCTGTTGTCTGTCGTCACTATGACCCATGCTGGTCTGCGGAAACACATTCCCTGGGACAGATGATCCTGTGACAACCACCAGAGAAGAGAGTCTCTGGTTTCTAGATCCAGATTTATCTGAGGAGATAAATCCACCTAATCCCCATTCCACTGTCTGAGCATGCACAGTTTCAGTGGTCTGAGATGTAAGCGAGCAAACTGAACGATGCCATTGCCGCTACCATTAATCCGATGACCTCCATGCGCTGCGCCACTGATGGCCGAGGAGTGGACTGAAGTGTCGGCAAGTAGACAAGATCTTTGACTTTCTGACCTCCGTCAGAAATATTTTCATGTCTACCAAGTCTATCAGAGTTCCTAGGAATGGAACTCTTGTCAGTGGAACTAGTGAACTCTTTTGTATATTCACCTTCCACCCGTGAGTTCTTAGAAAAGCCAACACAATGTCCATGTGAGACTTGGTTAGCTGGTAAGTTGACGCCTGAATCAAAATATCATCCAGATAGGGCGCCACTGCTATGCCCCGCGGCCTTAGGACCGCCAGAAGGGACCCTAGCACCTTTGTGAATATTCTGGGAGCTGTGGCCAACCTGAAAGGAAGGGCCACAAACTGGTATTGTTTGTCCGGGAAGGCGAATCTGAGAAACTGGTGATGATCTTTGTGGATAGGAATGTGAAGATACGCATCCTTTAAGTCCACGGTAGTCATATGTTGACCCACCTGGATCATTGGTAAAATAGTTTGAATGGTCTCCATCTTGAATGATGGGACTCTGAGAAATTTGTTTAGGCATTTGAGATCTAAGATCGGTCTGAAGGTTCCCTCTTTTTTTGGGAACCACGAACAGATTTGAGTAAAATCCCTGCCCCTGTTCTAGTTTTGGAACTTGACAGATTACACCCATGGTATATAGGTATTTTACAGAGCGTAAGAACGCCTCTCTTTTTGTCTGGTCTACAGACAAACGTGAAAGATGAAATCTCCCGCTTGGGAGAAAATCCTTGAATTCTAGTCAATACCCCGGGTCACGATTTCTAATGCCCAGGGATCCTGAACGTCCCTTGCCCAAGCCTGAGCGAAGAGAGAAAGTCTGCCCTCTACTAGATCCGGTCCCGGATCGGGGGCTGCCCCATCATGCTGTCTTGGTAGCTGCAGCGGGCTTCTTAGCCTGTTTTCCTTTATTCCAGGTCTGGTTAGGTCTCCAGACTGACTGGGATTGTGCAAAATTTCCCTCCTGCTTTGTGGCAGAGGAGGAAGTAGAGGGTCCATCTTTAAAGTTTTGAAAGGACCGAAAATTATTTTGTTTGGCCCTCATTTTAACCGTCTTGTCCTGAGGAACAAGTAATGTCGGAAATTATCTCTTAGTTCAGGCCCGAATAGGGTCTTACCTTTAAAAGGAATAGCTAAAGGTTTAGATTTTGACGATACATCAGCAGACCAAGACTTAAGCCATAACGCTCAACGCGCTAAAATGGCAAAGCCTGCATTTTTTGCCGCTAATTTCACCATTTGAAAGGCGGCATCAGTAATGAAAGAATTAGCTAGCTTGAGAGCCTTGATTCTATCCAAAATATCATCTAATGGGGTCTCAACCTTAAGAGACTCCTCTAGAGCCTCAAACCTAAAAGATGCTGCAGTAGTTACAGGAACAATGCACGCTATAGGTTGTAGAAGAAAACCCTGATGAATAAATTTCTTTAACAGACCCTCTAATTTTTTTATCCATAGGATCTTTGAAAGCACAACGGTCCTCAATAGGTATAGTTGTACGCTTAGCCAGGGTAGAAATAGCTCCCTCCACCTTAGGGACCGTCTGCCAGGAATCCCGAATGGTGTCAGATATGGGAAACATTTTCTTAAAAGTAGGAGGGGGAGAGAACGGAATGTCTGGTCTATCCCAATGCTTTAGTAACAATGTCCGAAATCCTTCTAGGGACTGAAAAAACATTAGTGTAAGTAGGGACCTCTAGATATTTATCCATTTTACACAATTTCTCTGGTGGTATTACAATAGGGTCACAATCATCCAGAGTCGCTAAAACCTCCCGGAGTAACAAGCGGAGGCGTCCAAGCTTAAACTTAAAGGCCGTCAGATCTGAGTCTGTTAGAGGGAACATCTTTCCTGAGTCTGAAAGCTCTCGCTCAGACAGTAAATCTCCCACCCCTAAATCAGAACACTGAGGGTACATCGGAGATGGCCAATAAAGCGTCAGAGGGCTCAGCATTTACTCTAGTACCGGACCTGCTGCGCTTACCCTTTAAACCTGGCAGTTTAGACAATACCTCTGTAAGGGTAGTAGACATAACTGCAGCCATATCTTGCAGAGTAAAAGAATTAGACGCACTAGATGTACTTAGCGTCGCATAACCAGATTCTCTTCAGACTGAGAATCATCCATAGACATACTTTTATCACTTAAAATATGTTCTTTGCAATGTAGGGCCCTTTCAGTACATGAGAGACACATCTTAAGAGGGGGTTCCACAATGGCTTCTAAACACATAGAACATTGACTTTCCTCAATGTCAGACATGTTGAACAGGCTAGTAATAACCACAAAAAGCCCTGAAAACACTTTCACAATTTAGTGAAAAAAACAATCTGAAAAAACGGTACTGCGCCTATAAGAGTAAAAAAAGCATACAAGTTTTCCAAAACGGTCTTAAAATGTATAAAGTTAACCCTTTATAGAAAAAAACGTTACTCAAAAACGTTTAT
The DNA here is from genome assembly GCF_027579735.1 of Bombina bombina. NCBI lineage: Eukaryota > Metazoa > Chordata > Amphibia > Anura > Bombinatoridae > Bombina > Bombina bombina. The sequence continues at coordinate 281,076,951 of NC_069501.1, forward strand.
TAAAGTAATAACTCAACCCCCTGCTGTGGCGCCTACCTGCCCCCAGGGGTCTGTAAGACACACTATCCTTCATTTTTTTGTCTAAATCTGCAGCCTAGGCCCACCGAAGCTGGAGCTTGCTGTCTTCAGAATCAATTCAACTGCGCATCTGAGGCATGAAAATAGGCCCCGCCCATCAATATCAATGTCTCTCATGCCTAATGGAAACCGCTACAAAGCGGTCTAGCAAACAAGCCATGTGGGTTTTCATATACCCCATCTATAAACGAAAGCCATGTGAACCCTTAAAGTGCCATCATCACAAAAAACGTTTGTACATAAAAACGTTAAATAGCCTCAAAAACATGAAAAAGTTTTGCCCACAAAACATAAGTGTCAATCAATTGTTCCATAATAAACAGGTTCCAGTAATACCCCCTTCTTTACATGTAGGATTACTGCTTAACCCCTTCCGCCTAAGGGAACTATGTTAGCCAGTTCTGAAATACCACATTCTCTCCAGAAAAAAATGACTGAACATACTTCAATGCTTAGCATAAAAAAACATTCCTCACACTGAAGCTTCTCAAGTACTCCTCAGCCATTCTGTGGGAACTACTCTGGATCTTAGTGACAACTGCTAAGATCATCAGTCTCCAGGCAGAAATATTTATCCGTCTGCTGCCTGAGAAAAAATAGCACACACCGGTACCATTTAAAATAAGGTCTTGCTTGAAGAAAATATAAACTATCATTTTATCACCTCTTTCACTTTACCTCTTCCTATTACTTAGTATAGGCAAAGAGAATGACTGGGAGGTGGAGTCAAGGGATGAGCTATATAGACAGCTCTGCTGTGGTGCTCTTTGCCACTTCCTGTTAGCAGGAGGATAATATCCAACAAGTAAGGATGAATCCGTGGACTCGTCTTATCTATAGAATACTACAGCTGGACGAAATGTCCCAAAGATTCCTCGAGAGGGGGTATCCGTTGTCACTCATTGAACAACAACGTCTGAAAGCAAGTGAGTGGACACAGGATACAGTCATTTCTAGGAAACCCACAACTAATACATCAAATCGGTTGAATTTTCTTACCACCTACACTCCTGGTTCAAAGTTGATGAACACTAACATTAAAAAAAATTGGCTGATGTTGGCTAAGGATACTAGTCTTCCATTCTTGGATGCTCCTACAACACGAATGGTGTATAGGAGAGCTAGTAATCTACGTGATTTACTAGAACTAAATGATCCGGTACATTGCTATAAGCAACAGGGTTGGCTATCTAAGGGGTAAGCCTGGTTGTTACAGATGTGGCAATTGTGTGACATGCAATAGTCTAAATACGGGGAATTCTTTTCAACACCCGCACACCAACAAACGGTTTAAGATCAACCACAGGTTGACATGCACCTCGGACTTTGTCATTTCTGCCATCATCTGTCCCTGTTCCATGTACATTGGAAAGACTGTGACATCCTTTAGGGAACGTTTTGCCAACCATAAATCAGCTATCCGTCAGGCACTCAACAAGGGACGGTCTGACCGGCCTGTAGCACATCATTTTTTAAATGCTGGACATTCTATTTCTTCCCTACGTGCTATCCTGATTGACCATGTACCTCGCCCGACTAGGGGGGGTGACAGAGTACTGACACTCCTGCAACTGGAAAACTCAAACTGGACACTGTTACCCCTCAAGGTTTGAATACGAACATTGACTTTGGATGTTGCTATAAGACCAGATAACAAGTCTGGGTCTGTGGGGGGGGGGGGAGAGTCCCTTTTATAAAATGCCTTGACTACTAATACAGCTTTGTTCACTTTGTGTACTTATGATGTGCCCATTTACCCCTCTGTTTGGGTACAATTTGTAATATTACATGATGTGCATGTGTGCCCTGGAGGCCTGTGTGTTACTGCCTTGATACCTTGGGGTATAGATGGTTGTACACCCTGGAATGTATTATGTTTGATTCAGATATGTCCTAACAATTATGTTCACTTTGCTTATATATAACATTAACTATAGGCATTGTTATCACGTGTGATATTTATGTTTTCATCCTATCAGTGTGCCGCGGGTGGCCCTGCCCACATCCCACGCGTGCTACCGCTACACATGGCTATGTATTGTGATCTTTCAGCCAACCGGCACTGCTGTACACTTTATGGGCGGAATTTGTATACCTCCGTCATTGACGTTGCATTGCGGCGATCTCTCAGCTGTTCTCTTGGCCGTGCGTTGCATGTGGGTGTGTGCCGCTTGGGCTTGCTGATAGGCTCACATTGTGGGGAGGTGGGTATTTAAAGGTGGGTGCTGGTTCAGTTTGCTATGTCCGTTCTGGCTTCCATTGAAGAAAGCCCATGTGAGGGCTAAAAACAGAATTTATGTTTACCTGATAAATTTCTTTCTCCAACGGTGTGTCCGGTCCACGGCGTCATCCTTACTTGTGGGATATTCTCTTCCCCAACAGGAAATGGCAAAGAGCCCAGCAAAGCTGGTCACATGATCCCTCCTAGGCTCCGCCTACCCCAGTCATTCGACCGACGTTAAGGAGGAATATTTGCATAGGAGAAACCATATGTTACCGTGGTGACTGTAGTTAAAGAAAATAAAATATCAGACCTGATTAAAAAAACCAGGGCGGGCCGTGGACCGGACACACCGTTGGAGAAAGAAATTTATCAGGTAAACATAAATTCTGTTTTCTCCAACATAGGTGTGTCCGGTCCACGGCGTCATCCTTACTTGTGGGAACCAATACCAAAGCTTTAGGACACGGATGAAGGGAGGGAGCAAATCAGGTCACCTAAATGGAAGGCACCACGGCTTGCAAAACCTTTCTCCCAAAAATAGCCTCAGAAGAAGCAAAAGTATCAAACTTGTAAAATTTGGTAAA